>NW_028230452.1:15292441-15454705 GCF_043228905.1 Azolla caroliniana
CTTCCTTTCTTTCTTATATAGATGCCCCCATGCATATGATGCCTGCCAGGGTGTAAGACATGCATAAAATGCATGGAATGCATGCGATGCATGATTGCCAAATTGCATCGCATGTGATGCATGATAACCATGTCGCCCATTCAAGCTCTCATGTATGAGAATTTACATGTGAAAAGTACAATGACGAAAATAACTTTTCTTTTTAGCCTAATGGTATGTCAATTGTCTCCTATCTTAGAGGTGTAACGTTCAAATCACATCTCCCGTGCACATTAACGTGCTAACATGCGAGTGTAACTATCACCCCTTTCATACATGTGCACATTGCACCTTCTCGGTTTTCTCCGTTCCACGCAATTTTCACACTGTTGCCAAAAATCTTCACGACATCCACCCCCACCAAACCACACGTCCTCTGGTATGTGCCAAGAGGAGAGTGTGAGATTTCGGCTACGGTGATCAATCAGATTCCTCCACGCCCTCGTTGACCTCGTTCACATTTGTGGGTTCCGCCCTACCATCTTCATTGTTGAGGTTATCGAGGTCAAGACCCTCATCTTGTCTTTTCTTGAAGATCTTTACTCTTTTCCTTGACCCGGCGAGGTGGTAGGTGGCGTTGTCATTGGCATTCATCACCACATATGGTCCAAACCATCTTCTTGCGAACTTCCTTGTTGTCCTGTGTTGGTTGTCAAGGTTGTTGTCATAGACCAATACCCAATCTCCTTCTTCGATCTTCTTGGGACGCAGTTGATGTGTCTTGTTGAACCGAATCTTGTTCTTCACTCGGGCTGTCTCCATTATCTTTCATGTGTTCTCTAGATCTTCGGGTCTTCTTTCGAGCTGCCTTATCCGTCCCGCCAATAATTATTCCCGGCTCATCTCATTCTCCCATGGTATTGTGACCCATGAGGTGATCGTCCTATTGATGGGCATTACTGGTTTTTATCCATACATGAGCTCCGTTGGCATATATCCTGTCACAAAACTATGCGTAGTTCTATCGGCCCACAATGCATAAGGCAATAGTTGCATCCAGTTCTAATGTTTCTTTTGTTGGTTTTTGTTTTGTTCTCGATGGATGGTGATCGATCGACATGCAATCGACCTTGATACAAATAACGATCAACAAAGGAACTTTAGTAACTCTTTCCGTTTTTCTTTTCTATTCTTTCTTCTCCCAATCTAATCATGTATAGTCAATATGTGTTTCTTTATTGATGCAATGATGTTGTAGTGGTAATGGATTGGTTGTATAAAACATATTCATATATGTGGATAAGATCAATACCTGATTTGACATATATTTGATATGTGATTCGTGTTGTATGCATATGAGGTTAATACCTCAATTGTGTATTACGTTCACATACATATGTTACATATGCGTGTGAGGTCAATACCTCAATTTCTATTTAAATGATATGCGTTTGGTGCCGTATGCATAAGAGGTCATATACCTCAATTGTGTATTACGATTGACCCTTATTTTTGGATGTTTCGTGTGTGTAGAGGCTATATGCCTCGATTACGTATCTCGATTACATCATTGTTGGCTATTTGATATTACGATTTTTTTAATATATGCATGTGTGGTCACGTGTATATGTATTTGATCGTATATATGTGTGTATATTAGTTATTACGTGATTTTTATATCGCATGTGTATATTCGGGGAAAGGATCTTGGTGGCTGTCCTCACATTTTTGTGAGAATGGCATAGTCACCATCATTTTTTCAACATTTTTTTGTTGTTGTTGACATCCCTGTTGGTCACTTCGATCATAGCCACAATGATGTTGAGAATGTAGGGCTTGGCCCACTTCATGTGAGGTCGCTCCTATGACACAAATATCCAACATCCCTCCCTCATTACATGGATATGATACCACCATGAGATCATTCTTACGAAAGGCGTTCGTAATGATGTAACCATGTGATGGGCTATGTGGGCCTAAGTACGAAAAGAGGGCTCATTTGGCTTGACCATTAGGTTGCACTTTGTTGTATGCCATCGTAATTATGAGACTTCAGGTTAGGTAACGTACCAACATAGTTTGTGGTAAACGAGAGGGAAATAAGGACTCTTGACATATCTATTTCATTTAAATAAAACATATATGGGCAAATGCCTCACATATCTCTTATACGCATAAAATGTTAAACATTCAACACGAGCAACCTATTTGGTTAGCTCAAGTGTTTAATGCATTTGTTCCCGAGGTCTCGAGTTCAAATATGACCAAGACCATACAACATTGTTGATACATATGACTATAATACATGTTTAGACTTTAGGTCTAAGTGCACTTCGGGGTCCTCCTAATAGGATTTAAAGAGCTGAAACCACATGTGTGGGCACAGAAACATAGTTTATTGTTAACATTTTTTTCATGTATAAACTATTCATGACGCGAACATACATGGTTGAGCCTCGGGGAGTTGCCATGAAAAAATCGATATAGAGATTAGGGAAAGACATTCATTTGTCACCCCCATGGTTTTTAAAACACCTTTGTGTTACCATAGTAACCTGATCTTGAACCTCATCTCATATGTCTACAGGGGTATTGACGTGAGATCATGATATCGATTAATGTTGGCCCATGATATGTTTGCATATTTGTCTAACCTTATCTTATTTCTTTGCCAGAAATGATCATTTAAACAATGGCTCATAATAGCGACCCGATGTCATCCGCTCAAGTGGAAGGAACTCAAGGAAATCCTCCTGGACCAATCTCCATTGAGTCATATTTCTTACAAATACAAAGTTTCCTTGGTTCAACCGCTCATTAGATGTCTAAACTTTGGCAATCTCAAAGTGCTCTTGAGGCACGTGTCAAGAAGCAATTTGCACGTGGCTAGGCTGATGGGAGACTCATTTTGAGCTCTATCCCGCGCCAGATAGTACTAAGATTGCATATGTTGGCCGAGAACTAGGGGGTAAGACCGCCGCTTGGTGGTGTGGGCTCTGAACTTTGGGGAAATTGCCCGATACATGGATAGATTTTGTCATAGTTTTCAAGGGACAATTTCTATAACCTCCATCTCCAACCAAGGCAACACAAGCTTTAATGAACCTCTCTAGCAGGAAGTTTTCCTCGTTAGAAGACTATGTTCACCATGCTAGAACCCAAATCCAAAAATCGGGTCTAGTAGGGGACAACTGGTTAATAGCTTGTTTTGTCAATGGCATCCCCAATTCGGACTATCACTGGATAGTGTACGATAAGGATCCAAAATCCTTCGAAGAGGCCATTGAAATAGTTCTTCGCTATCAACATACTTCGAAGAAGGACCATAAGAAACCCAACAAAGCGCTTGGGACTAAGTAGTCGCAATTCATAGGGAAACACAAGACGCCCAACGAATTCATGGATCGTGATTGTAAGTGACATCATCCTTTTTGCATATTTTCCAGAAAGAAGGGTAATACAAAAGAGCAATGTCGAAAGCTCCAACAGAAAGAGCACGACAGCAAAACAAAAGGTGCAGACCATAAAGGTTAGATTCCTAATGTCCTTCAGGTCTATACACATCATGTAAGTAATTGTCAATGTTCTTTC
This sequence comes from Azolla caroliniana, assembly GCF_043228905.1. Classification (NCBI taxonomy): domain Eukaryota; kingdom Viridiplantae; phylum Streptophyta; class Polypodiopsida; order Salviniales; family Salviniaceae; genus Azolla; species Azolla caroliniana. Next base: position 15,296,012 of record NW_028230452.1, read on the forward strand.
CCTCACTATGTATTGGGACCCAATGATTTACTACGTGCAAACGGGTATATATCAATGGATCTCCCGTACAATTTTTGTTTGATTTGGGAAGCTCACACAACTTTGTGAATGATTGTTTGGTTCAGATATGGGGAATCCAACCCACCGTAAGTGATCACACCTATAGGGTGCACTTGGCTAATGGAAGAGTACAATACATCAACAGGGCGATTCATTCATTAGGAATTTCTATTGATACTCATATAAAGGAAGTAGACTTCCATGTAATGAATCTTTGTACCACTGATGTAATACTAGGTTATCCCTGGTTTTTTAATAAAAACTCTTTTTATCTATTGATTGGGTTCATCATTCAATTAATTTTGTTCTGAACGATTGTACTCATTTTATTCAATGTGTTAAAAAACAATCTCTTTCGATTGTTTCCTCTCCATCAACTGTCTCTTCCCCGGAAATGGTTTTGGAGCATGGGACAAAGTGAGCCCATCTTCGAAAACCGATCAACAATGACTAGCACCGTGTCATGGCCACCAACCAGAGGGAGGTCGGTGATAAAGTCCATGGATAGAGAGACCCATGGTCGACTTGGAATGGGGAGCGGGTGGAGAAGACATGGCCGATGGTGAGGCGTTTTGGACTGAGCACATACATCAAGACATTGGCGGGGCGTTGGTGAGACCAAAAGGCATCACCTTGTACTCAAAATGTCCATAGCGTATTCAGAAGGCAGTTTTCCACTCGTCTCTTGGCTTGATACACACCAGATTGTAGGCTCCCTGAAGGTCGATTTTGGAGAAGATACGCCTGGTTCGAAGTCGGTCAACGAGTGTTGGAATTAAAGGCAAGGGATAACGATTACGTACCGTAATTTTGTTGAGACCCCAATAATCCACACATAGGCATAATGAGCCGTCCTTCTTCTTGACAAATAAGATTGGAGCCCCAGCTGGTGATTTGTGTTGGAAGCAATGTCGTCAGTGCGGAAGATCTTGAAGCACTCGATTCCTGTTTATTCCTTGTGTATGACAGAATGTAGGTCGTTGCACAGAGAGAGAGAGAGAGAGAGACACAAAAGACTCTTTATTTCACAAAGCAATAATACAACAACCAACCTCACAAAGAGGTTACAAGGTCACTATATATAGTGACCGACTTAGGGCAACTACCCTTTATGCTAATTACATAAATGGCCGAAACGGGATGGTGTGAATACGTCCATTATACACATGTATTCGACACTCCCCCGTAATGGGCGTATACATGGGTTATCTAAGATTACAGGTATAGACTTAGGTTCTCGGACATATCAGCTTTGTTCGAGTCGGCAGGATCCGAAGACAGAAGACCGAACTGGTCGGGTCGGAACAGTTGAAGCCGATCATTAAGGAGCTGATGTCGGTTGTCGGGAACCATCCTGCTCTGTGTCCGGCTCTAACCGGACTGGTTTGTCGTTATGCCCATCTGATGCCGAAGAGACCGAAAACGGTCTGCCGAGAGACATTTGGTCATTCCATCTGCGACATTATCGGTTGTGGATATTTTCTCTAGACCGATTTTCCCTGAAATGACGCAGTCCCGAACGAAGTGATATCGAACGTCGATATGTTTGGAGGCGTTGTGGTGAACCGGATTTTTCGACAAGGCAACAGCACCTTGACTGTCGCTGTAGACAACTGGAGCCGAGTCATGTTCGACTTGTCGAAACGTGTGCGCCAGCCGACCGAGCCACAAAGCTTCTTTTGCTGCGTCGGACGCAGCTACATATTCTGCTTCGGTCGTTGAGGTCGCTGTGCACTCCTGAAGTTTCGACTTCCACGAGATTGCTCCATTGCCGAATTTGAAGCAGTATCCGGTTGTTGATTTCCGACTGTCTATACAGCCGGCGAAGTCCGAGTCGGTGTAACCGACTACGCCTGAGGTTCGGTTCGGTCCGAAAAGAATGCCATGGTCTTTTGTGCCAGCCAGATATCTGAACACATGCTTGACTGCGTTCCAATGCGATCGGCCAGGATTGTGCATAAATCTGCTAACGACTCCTACGGCATGAGAGATGTCAGGCCGTGTCGCGACCATCAGGTACATAAGGGAGCCGACTGCCGGTGCATACGGTACCGACTTCATATCTTCCCCCTCCGAACCGGATGTCGGGCAGTCTCGCTGAGAGAGCCGAAGATTCATAGGGAGTGGGGTTGAAGCAGATTTGGCTGATTGCATGTTGAAGCGTTCCAAGACACGTCCGATATAGTCGGTCTGAGACAAAAAAAGATGTCGTTTATCGCGATGCCGACTAATCTTCATGCCAAGGATGTGTCGTGCCGGACCGAGGTCCTTCATGGCAAACTTCAACCGCAGTTGCCGAACGAGATCGGCAAGTTCGCCCGCGTGGCGTCCAGAAATTAGCATGTCGTCCACGTAAATGATGAGGAAGATGGGTGATCCATCTCGAGCTGTGTTGGTGAAGAGACAATGGTCCTCATCGCTTTTGGAGAAGCCGATTGATTGGATGAAGTCGTCGAACTTCTTGTACCATTGTCGCGGTGCCTGTTTGAGGCCGTATAGACTCTTCCTGAGTCGGCAGACTAGATGTTCTTGGCCAGTTGCCACGAAGCCTTTTGGCTGCTCCATATAAATTTCCTCCTCGAGATCACCATGGAGGAAGGCTGTTTTGACATCTAGCTGAATCAGCTCCAAGTTGTCGGCTGCCACGACGCCGAGCAGAAGACGAAGGGTTGTCATTTTCACCACTGGTGAAAAAATCTCGTCGAAGTCGACGCCATATTCTTGTCGGAAGCCCTTCGCAACTAATCTGGCCTTGTACTTTGGGGTGGTCGAATCAGACGTCTCTTTTAGTCGATAAACCCACTTGCAAGGAAGAGCACGTCGGTTCCTAGGTAATTCGACCAGATCCCAAGTCTTGTTTGCCCGGATGGAGTGCATTTCCGACTCCATCGCCAGATGCCAGGTGGCCGAATCGACAGATGTCGATGCTTCTTCGTAAGACGTCGGTTCGCCGGCGTCGGTGAAGAAAATTCCAGGAGAATACCTCTCCGGAGGTTGCGACAGTCTCTCGGATCGTCGAGGTATGATTGGACTGGTCGCATCGGGTATCGAGGTCGGATGGTCCGAAACCGAATCATTCGGCTGTGCCGAGTCAGAGTTGTCCGAGTCGGTAGTATAAGGTTCAGCTACCCGTGAAGCTGACCGTGTGTTGAGAGCGGGGCCTTCTTGAAGGGTCGGCACATCGGAGAATGTTACCCTTCGGACTTCGATCGGTTTTTCGACTGATGGATTCATAGCCGACTCGTTGAACACAACGTCCGAACTTCGAACGATTTGTCTGCGTTCGGGGTCCCAGAGTCGGTATCCCATTTCGCCGTCTGATCCATATCCAAGGAAAATGCATTTCCTGGACCGAGGTGCAAGTTTTCGGCGATCATCTTTCGGAATGAGGGCGTACGCCTCGCATCCGAAGATCCTCAGCTTGTCGTAATTCGGCTTACTGCCGATCCATAGTTCCTGAGGAATTTGAAGTCCTAGAGGTCTACTTGGCGACATATTGATTATGTGTACTGCCGTGAGTAGAGCCTCTGCCCAGAAGCCATCCGACAGTCCGGAGTGTTGGAGCATGGAAACTATCCTTTCTTGGATTGTCCGATTCATTCGTTCGGCAATCCCGTTTTGCTCCGGACTGTGTGGTGCCGTAAATTCACGTCGGATGCCGCGTAGTCGGCAGAATTTGACGAATTCATCGGATTTGAACTCTCCCCCATTGTCTGTCCGAAGGCATTTCAGCTTTCGGTCGGTTTGATTTTCTACCATAGCGAGCCAATCGGTGAAGATCGAGAAGACACGATCTTTGGTGCGAATTGGATAAGCCCACACCTTTCGAGTCGAATCGTCAATAAAACTGACGAAGTAAGAGGCACCGCCTAGAGACTGATGCGGCATTGGGCCACAGACGTCCGAATGGACTAAATCGAGAGGTCTCGTTTCTCTTGGTGCTGATGTCGGGTGTGATGCGGCTACTTGTTTGCCATACTGGCAATGCTCGCAGAATTGATGGTCGGAGAAGGAGAGTTTGGGGATGTATCCGGCGCTAGATAGGTGCGTGATGCCGGCCTTGCTGAGGTGTCCTAATCTTCGGTGCCATAATGATGACACAGGAATATCCACCAAAAACAGGTTACCCTCTCTGAGCGTAACATGTAACGGATACAGTGAGTGTATCTTGGGTCCTCTAGCAAGCAGGAGGTTCCCCCTGTGGAGTGTCCACCCTCCCGAAGAAAAACCGGCACGAATGCCGTCTTCATCTAGTTGTCCGACTGAGATCAATGGCCTTGTGAGCTCGGGTACATGTCGGACATTGTGGAGTACAAGTGTAGAGCCCCCTGCAAGGTTGAGCTCTACTGTGCCGATTCCGACGATGTCACAGTGTTGTGAGTTGCCGACTCGAACTGAGTCGGAGTGACGGATCGTATATTGCCGAAATTGGGATCGATGAGGAGTCACGTGAAATGATGCGCCCGAATCCAAGAGCCATGTGCTCGATTCTTCAGTCGTGAGTAGAACTTCTGATCCGACTGGATTTTCTATTGATAGTATATTCGGGTCGTCCGGTAGTACATCAGCTGAGAAGCTGACGTAATTGATCTCCTCATGCCGGCCACTCTTCTTGTTGTTCTTGTTCTTGAGTGCGCGGCAGTCGGCTTTGATGTGTCCGGGTTTCTTGCAATAGTTGCAGATTCGGTTATCCCGTGACTGGCTCCGTCTTCGCTGATTGTTCGGCGGCCGTGAGGAATCTCGTCCTCGTATGTTCGATCGGTCTGTCGAACCTTGTACTACGTAGGCGTCGTCTGTTGAGTCTTTGGCGAAAGACTTTCTCCGAGCTGCTTCGGTCAGGATTGCGCTCGTGACTTCGGAGTATTTAACAGCCGTGGTTGACGCGTTGCACACGGTTGTGACGAAAGTTTCCCATGATGGGGGAAGGCTGCTCATGAGTATCATTGCTCTGAGTTCATCCTCGATTGCCGTCCCCTGTGACGAGATTTGGGAGCTTATGCTTTCGTACTCATTGAGGTGTGCTTGGACCGAGTCGGATTCTTTCATCCGCAAGTTGTAGAGGCGCCGGATCAGAAACCTCTTCGTTGCGGCGACCTTCTTTTCGTAAGTGTCCGACAGTGTTTTCCACAGTTCGAATGCTGTCGTACACGATTGCACCGTGAAGTATACCGATTCCGATAGGTGCATCCGAATCGTGGCGCGGACGATTCTGTCCAGCTTCTGCCACTCAATTGGTTTGTATCCTTCTGGAGGTTCTTCATTTTCGATGGGATCGATTTGCCCCTTGACTATGAGATAGTCCTGCATTTGCTCCTTCCAGAAGTTAAAGTTCGATCCATCGAACTTTCGTAGACTCATTTCTGACGAGCCGGATGTTGATGCCATCAAATTTGGTTTCGGTTGACGAAGCTCGGTTCGGAGTTGACTACGAATCTTGTTGGAGTGCAGCCTGTTGGCTCACCCGATATCGTTCTAGTCGGATTTGAACCCGAGTCGGTTCGGCTTCGGATATATGTATTGTTGAACTTGCTCGAATTGACTACGGTAACCTGAGGGACAGAACCGACTGGTCTTCCCGAATGTCGCCGAGTCGGAGTGAGCCCGGTTCGCTTCGGATATATATGCCGAATACCGATTATTGAAACCGATTATCTGGACCGATTCGGCTTCGGGTGACTGCAACGACGAGAGAGACGGATCCGACTGATCCTCCCGAATGTCGATCAGCCAAATGAAGCACGAATTTGGGTTGTTGTCAAAGTTGCACAAGGGGATTTCACCTCGAGCGGTTACGATCACAAGGGACAGAGTACAACCTGCTGGCTTACTCCAAGCAAGGGGATCTAACGCGATGAGGTGCAAACCTCGTTTTTGTTCTTCTTCTCTCATTCTTCGAATGACGTAGGAAACCGAGTGCAGAGACGACGGCCGACAGCGGATTGAAGGACCGACTACTGTGCAGGCTCTGATACCAGATGTTGGAAGCAATGTCGTCAGTGCGGAAGATCTTGAAGCACTCGATTCCTGTTTATTCCCTGTGTATGACAGAATGTAGGTCGTTGCACAGAGAGAGAGAGAGAGAGAGACACAAAAGACTCTTTATTTCACAAAGCAATAATACAACAACCAACCTCACAAAGAGGTTACAAGGTCACTATATATAGTGACCGACTTAGGGCAACTACCCTTTATGCTAATTACATAAATGGCCGAAACGGGATGGTGTGAATACGTCCATTATACACATGTATTCGACAATTTGGAGGGTTGAATGAAGCCCTTGGCGAGGTTTTCATCCAGATATGTGCGAAGGGCCTCAAGTTCGGGTTCAGATAGCCCATAAATGGGCCCAAATGGTGGATGTGCGCCATCTTGGAGTTCGATTGGGCAATCATAGGGGCAATGTGCCAGTAACTGGTCTGCATTTCGCTTTTCAAACACATCCAAAAAATCGCTATATCTTGCAAGCAAATTGGTGACAGGAACAGAGACGTCCTGTGCCACAACGGGCACGGGAGTGACCACACTAGAATCGACCACAACAGAATCGACAACGTCGGAGATTGAGTTGAAATCCGAAGAATGTGCTCCCAAGTTGAAAGCAGCCCCCCACACAAGTAACGGTGTTTGTGGAAGAGACCCGTGTTGGTGTTTGTGGAAAGCTGATGGAGCGGCTGCACCAATCCACCATCGGATTGTGTGTTTCCAACCATGAGAGCCCTAAAACAATTAGATGTCGAGGAGTTGCAATGAGATAGAATGTTCATACCTCCTGGTGGAGCCCAACTTGAAGTACCAATGAGACAGTGGCTTCAGTAATTGCCCTCGAAGAGAGGACCCGTCCGTCGATAGCTTCAACGGATATGGGTTATGTTGTGTGGACGGTGGGGATTTTATGTGCTCGGACGAACGCGATATTGATGAAACAAGTGGATGCACCAGAATCGAGCAAGGCATGGGATTTTATTGAAATAGACCCAAAACTAAGACTTACTTGCAATGTAAAACCTCCTGCTCGCATGACTGAATTGTAGGAGCACAGAGAAGTAGGGCGACGACGAGATGTTTCCAACAACATGGCTCCTACTGCAACCGGACTTGCTCGTTTTCCTGTTGTCCAGAAACCTCCGCAAGACGTGCACGATCGTTTTCTTGTTGTTGAGAAAACTCAGCAAGACGTGCATGGTGGGATTGATGATGAGGGTTGCGCATCGGGCAGTGGCAGATGACATGGCCGGGGGGGCACCACAATAGAGGTAGAGGCCATTGTCACGTCGATGTTGCCGTTGGACATCGGTTAATGGTTAGTACCAAGCATGGTCAATCTCCATTGGGGTACAAGAGTCGATCTCCATCGGGGTAAGAGTATCATTGGAAGACGACAAGCGTGGCGTGCTTGGCGAAACAGATATATATGGCCTTGTGAGTGGAGCATTGCGGAAGGAAGACGGAAAGCCTCGAGTTCCCCGTTCCTCTTGTTGAAGCTCAAAAAGACGATTATCACATTGAACGGCTTGGAAGATTACTTGGGACAATGATGTGGGCTCCAGAAAGTTTAAGAGAAGAGTCTTGACATCATTTCTGAGGCCTCGACAAAACTGGTCGCATAAAGCTTGGTCATCCTAGCTGACATTGCATGCAATCTGACGAAACTCTGAGGCATAGACGGAAGCTGGACGAGATCCTTGTTGTAAGGAATAAAGTTTCATGAGAGCCATTCGTCGCTGATCTGTCTCTTTGAATGTGGCTTGAAGCTCCGCAAGGAAGGCAGGAAAGTTGTCTAAGAGTGGGGATGATGTATCCATCAATGGTGCAAACCACGCTTGTGTCGGCCCCGAGAGAAGGGTGCCAATGAGGCCGACCCGAGAGAAATCACTAGCATAACGTTGGGGTTGTAAGCGGATGATAAGCCGAATTTGATTGATGACGCCACGAAGATGCACCCTCGAGCCGTTGAATTTGTCAGGTAGGCTGACGTTAGGTTCGAGGACATATGAATGGGAAGAGGAAGGGGTTGGGTTAGGTGCTAACGGAAGGTGAGGCTCAACGGGTGGAGGGTTGTTGGTTGTGCTATTTTGAAGCTCTCATAGTGATTGACGAAGGCTTTCATTTTCTAATTGAAGTTGTTCCAAGGCTGCCATTACTTGGCTTAAGGCTGAGTCGGACATGGTAACAAGAAGAGAAGGTGAACAAACTGTCATGGACCGGTAGATGAGGACAAGGACAAGTAGGCGAGCTAAATATTAAGAGAGAGCGAAAGATAGATATATAGATAGGGAGAGAGTATAGACAAGAGAACAAGAGAGATAGAGGGAGAAGGTAGACGAAGAGCAAGAACTAGATTATGCTTCCATAACTGGTGTTGTTCACCTTGATTGTAATCAAGGTGCACTGAAGTATTTATACAAGAATGTGATGGTATGCATGTAAGCTAGGAAACATCTAGAGAATGCATGGAAACTTCTAGAGAGTGCATGAAGGTGCATTCTCTAGAAGTGTCTTGAAAGTTCTAGTCATTAACTTACAATGTAATAAGTTGAAACTTATACAATATAATAATGTATAGATGGAATGTAGCTCAATTGCTAAGGGTGCCCAAAAATACCAAGAGGTCATGGGTTCAACCGCCTACATTCCATCGTGTCTATGACATTATCCTCCCTCTAAGGCCACCTCCTAGGACTCGTGGCTGGCTTATGTGGGTATCGTTGATGAAAATCGGGAATGGCCTTTGGAGAATTTTGTAAATGTGTAATTGGTTCCCATGTGGCGTCCAAAATGGGGTAACCTTTCCATAAGACCAAATATTGGAGTTGTCGACGACGATATCGAGAGTCGAGGATTTGGTCAACCTCATATTCTTCGCCTGTCGACAATTCCACAGGTGGCGGTGGAGGAGGTTGTCGTCTTGGAATTTGTGAAGGATGGTAGAGTTCGAGGAGGGAAATGTGAAAAACATCGTGAATCTTGAATGTTGGAGGAAGTGCTAACCGGAAGGCAACTGGGTTGATCCGCCCGATGATAGGAAAGGGGCCTAGCCTTTTGTAGTCCAATTTTGCACAAGGACGTGTGGTGGCGATGTATTGACCTCATAGGCATACATAACATTTGTATGTGAACGTAATACAGAATTGAGGTATTAACCTTGTACGCATACGACACGAATCACATATCAAATATATGTCAAATGAGGTATTGATCTCATACACATATGAATATGTTTTATACGACCAATTTGTTACCACTACAACATCATTGAATCAATAAAGAAAAAACATATTGACTGTAAAGAATCGATGTTAGCCAACCGGCAAGGACTGGAGGACAATCCAAAATGTGAAAGGGCAGGAATAATCAGAAGTTGTTATTATGATATTAAGTAATTAAGTATATTTTGAGAAGTGAACGGACGGACCGGAATCGGTATGCCAATCCGGATCCGGACAGGTTCATATTAGTGTGCCGGTTGGCACTATTTTGTATGCAAAGCCGGTGATCTATAAAAAGGCTCGGTTACATTGTAAATGACGACGGATAATTAATAAAGCTCTATTGTCTAATCTCTGTGTATTGATTGCCATTCTGTGCTAATTACTTTCTATCTTACGAGTGTATTTAGATTCATGATATGTTGCTTAAGCACCAATATAGGTCCGAGTAATCGTCAGTCTAACTCTATCTCACCGTAACACCCTTTGGTGAAGTGTCTTCCGTAGACAGCTTGTGTTAGGCTATTGTCCGGCCCTTAGGTGTAACACAGTTTTTGGCGACCATGATTGTTGCATAAGCGCAACGAACAATGGCGGGAATGGATGACTAGACCAACGAGCAGACCGGTTACGGATCGAGTAAGGAGACTCGCTAAGCAGTTGTGGAAGCGAGAGGCCTTCCAGCAGGCAGCTGAAGAAATTCGTTCAGATCAATCATTTTCCAAAGTGATCCGACGAGTGGCTGAGGAGTCACTCCGTTTGCAACAAGATTTCCACCCCGACGAAGGAAGCAACTCAAGTAGTCTTCGGGGAACCGAATCCCTTCTGCAGGCATTAGCTGCAGGAGAAGGCGATTCAGAACCGTTTTCGGCCTTTGAATCGGACTCGGACGGCGAATATAGCGCTCATTCCAATTACCGAAGCAATCACGACACCCCAGACGGATCGGCGGACGAGGAATCGGATACCTTACCGACACCGGAACCAGAATTGACAGAGTTGGAAGCCACAGACCGGCCAAGGACTAAGCAGACCCCAACACCCGAAGTAGAGGAGGAAAGACCTCCCACAGAAGAAGAAAGACCTCCCACAGAGGAGGAGGAGAGACCTCCGACACCACCAACCCGCGTTCCAACACTGGACGACAACATGCTATTTCAATATCCCAAGTACCGGGATGATCGGACGCAGAGGCCCACGTCTATGCATTTCAGCAGACCTGGGAAGCGAATCATGTGTCACAACACTTAACTGCGGCCGAAGCAGAATGCTCAAAGATGGCGGAGTTCGGCATGACCTTGGAAGGGCCCACCGCCAGATGGCGCCTGACGCAAGATCCCAACACCATCACGACGTTTGAGGCATTGAAAACTAAATTCTTAAACTTTTTTCACAAAGAGGTGGATCAACAGGAAATGGTCGACCTATTTTATACCATCCGCTAGGAGCCCACAGAGAACATTCAACAATTTGTAATCCGACTCCAAAGAATGCACAACTAGCTCAGTCGGGCACCACCGGAGGAAGAGACTAAGGCGATATTCCTAACAACACTCCGAAACCCCTACGAACGGTGTGCACAGTCATCGATTTCCACAAGAGTTCCGTTGACCATGTCATAGACCGAGTCAGGGAAATGGAAAACTCCAGCTTGTGGGTGACGATGGGGGCACTCCAATGAACGTTACCAACCGATGAAGATCTCTGATTTCGACAAGCAATTCAATGTATGACTTGCATGAATGCTGGACACTTGGCGCTGGAGTGCACCATGCGTTCTCAATGCCTGCTTTGCCATTCCAGAAAGCACACAATGGATAGATGCGAGTATAACTTGTTGAATCGGCAAGCACCCTTGGTCCAGCAAATCGAACCACGGAGCAACCAGGAGAAGGAAGAAGAGCGTTGGCGGCGAGAGGAGCGTTACCGGCCGACACAAGATGTCTAGTACAACGATCGAAGAGACGTTAATGTCAAGATTCGAACTCTTAACACGACCATGTTATAATCTATTATTATGAGTTAACCAAGATATCTAGTACTAGTTATGTATGTAATTGGTCCTTATTATCTTGCTAGCATCATGTGCATAGTTGCTCCCTTGTAGTATTTACACTTGGCACATGCATGCATACCTACATGCTCTATTGTAGATTCACATGCGTGCAACAAGTATGCATGCCATGTAGTATAAATAGAGGAGTTCACCTTGAAGGAATTCAAGGTGAACAACACCAGTTATGGAGTCTTTCCTTTAGTATTATCTTCTTTCTTGTCCATTTGGTTATCTTCTTGGTTGTCTCTTGAGTTTATGATCCGTGACAGTTTGTTCACCTTCCCATCCTCTTATCGCTCTCACCCATAAAGGCACTCCATTTTTATGGACCTCGGAGGCACAAAATGCGTTCGACTCACTCAAACACGCATTCATCACTGCCCCGGTGCTGCTACATGCTGACCCCACAAAACCCTTCCAAGTCGAAACCGATGCCTCTGACTTTGCCATTGGCGCCATCTTATCCCAAGTAGACGACAACAACCTAATGCACCCAGTGGCTTACTATTCCCGAAAATTTACGGCATCCGAAATCAATTATCCCATTTACGACAAGGAGCTTGTTGCTATCATTGCTGCCTTTGAAGAATGGCGACCCTACTTGGCCGGCGCACAACATCGTGTCCAGGTAGTGACTGATCATAAAAATTTTGTTTATTTTTCCACCACTCGTACTTTGAATCGAAGGCAGGCCCGTTGGTCTACATTTCTCGCCGACTACGATTTCGAGATCGTATTTCGACCTGGTGGCCAACATGGGAAGGCTGATGCCCTTTCTCGCCGAGCTGACCTTGCACTCCGCCCTGGGGATGCTACTTATGCTCAACAATCTAGACGTTTGTTGAAACCCGACCAATTGCATCTGTTTGCCACTTGTATGTTGCAGGATGATTCTTTACTCCAACAAATCACTGATGCATCCAAGACCGATGCGTTCGCCAACGAGATTCGAGATAGTCTGCAAAACCCCTCCAAGGCGACCAAAAGGAAGGATCTTGACACCTTCACCATACAAGAGGGTTTGTTGTTCCGAGATCATCTCTTATACGTCCCAGAGGGCCCATGTCGCACCGGGGGGTTGCGGGAATGCCACGATGACCCAGTTGCAAGTCATTTCGGGGTCGCGAAAACCCTCGAGCTAATCTCTCGGGGGTATTGGTGGCCACAACCATGGAAGCTGGTCAAAGAATACATAAAGAGTTGTGAGGTTTGTGCTCGCTCCAAAGCCATTCATCATCGGCCATACGGCTTACTACAGCCGCTTCCATGTCCTCGTCGTCCTTGGGCCTCTATCTCTATGGACCTGATAACTGATCTACCCTTGGTCAATAGCTATGGCTCGGTGTTGGTCGTTGTCGATCGGTTTACAAAGATGGCTCACTTCACTCCAGGCTCCAAAACCATTTCCGGAGAAGGAATGGTGCATCTCCTACTCAACAATGTAGTACGCTTGCATGGACTCCCCGATGATGTCATCTCGGATCGTGGACCCCAATTTGTCTCTCACTTCTGGCAGCGCCTGCTACAAACTTTAGGCATCTCTGTCAAGTTGTCCTCTGCTTATCACCCCCAAACTGATAGGCAAACGGAGCGTGTCAACCAAATCCTTGAGCAGTATCTTCGGTGCTCGGTTAGTTACCAACAAGATGATTGGGTCAACTTACTTTCGCTCGCGGAATTCGCCTACAATAATTCTCTCCATGCATCGACTGGCATCACTCCCTTCTTTGCCAACTAAGGTTTACATCCTCGCTTCAACATTTCCCTTCCTACCACTTCCGTGAACCCTTCGGCGGAGGATCGTGCCCGCATTTTGGAAGAAGTACATCATGATTTATCCTTGGAGCTTAGTCTTGCTAGTGAACGATACAAGAAGCAGGCTGATCGCCATCGATCTTCCACTCCACACTTTGTCGTTGGAGACATGGTCTGGTTGTTACGTCAACACATCTCTACTACTCGTCAATGTGCGAAACTTGATTACAAGAAGTTGGGACCATTCCGTATCATCGAGTGCATCAATCCCGTCGCCTTCCGGCTCACCCTTCCATCCCACTTCCGGATTCACGATGTTTTTCATGTCTCCCTCCTCGAACCCCATTATGCTTCACAACTCCCAGGACGTCAAGCCCCACCACCACCACCTGTGCAATTGACGACAGGGGAGGAATAAGAGGTCGACCAAATCCTTGACTCGCGTTGGCACTGTCGACACTTGCAATACCTCGTCCTATGGAGGGGTTACCCCATGTCTGAGGCCACATGGGAACCATCGGCAAATTTACAAAATGCCCCAGAGGTCGTCCAAGATTTTCATCACCGATATCCCCACAAACCAGCGGCCGATTTGGGAAGCCGGTGTAAGAGGGGGGATAATGTCAAGATTCGAACTCTTGACACGACCATGTTATAATCTACTATTATGAGTTAACCAAGATATCTAGTACTAGTTATGTATGTAATTGGTCCTTATTATTTTGCTAGCATCATGTGCATAGTTGCTCCCTTGTAGTATTTACACTTGGCACATGCATGCATACCTACATGCTCTATTGTAGATTCACATGCGTGCAACAAGTATGCATGCCATGTAGTATAAATAGAGGAGTTCACCTTGAAGGAATTCAAGGTGAACAACACCAGTTATGGAGTCTTTCCTTTAGTATTATCTTCTTTCTTGTCCATTTGGTTATCTTCTTGGTTGTCTCTTGAGTTTATGATCCGTGACAGTTTATGACCATGACCGGTATGATAGATATGATAGATATCGGGACTATAATGGGGAACGAAATGAGTGATACAACCGGGATCACTCCCCCAGTTACAACCCACGAAGGGAGGACTATGGCAAGTATGACGATTGGCCCCAATAGGATTACTGAACATAAAGCATTTAAACAAAAAACGACATTTCAATAAAAAAGGGGTTCACCAACGGGAGCCGGAAAAGGGTACACCAAGCACCCAACTAGACCAAGGCCAAGCACTTACAACAGGACCTCAACCGGGTGCTAGAGAAAAAGTAGAATCTAGCAACACCCGGAAACCCTTACTGTAGTGTCCCTCCTGTCTGCTACTATTGCAGACAGGAGGGACACTACAATAACCAATGTCCGGCGAAAAGCTACGATAAGCGACCAACGGTAAACATGGTAGTAGTGGAAATCGCGGACATACAACAAGTGACCACCAGGTCAAACGGAAAAGCAACGGAGTGGGAAACCCAAGAAGCTATCCAGAAGTAGGCCACCGAATGGGTAAAGAAGGCAAATGAGCGGAATGTGTCAGAACTAGAACAACAAAAGGAGAATCCAGAGGAACCCACCGGTAATAGCCAGGCGGAAAACCCAACATGGCAGGCGTTGCAATAATGCCAAATCACACTGCCATTAGGTTGGTTATTGCAGTTAGTACCTCGGTTTACGGAAGGACTAAAGACGGGAATGACTATGGTCAGCACGCCACCGGCTCCGACGTTCTTTTCTAATTCGGAGGAAGGACCGACGGTAGTGGACACGAGCAGTCCAGCTATCACAGCCATCGTCAAGGGACGAGAGGTACCCGGAACGATTATCGACGGAGGATCCGACGTGAACGTGATTAGCCTCCGAACTTGTAATACCATGCCCGTTTTGGCTTCGGATGCCGGACACAAGTTCAGTAAGACCTACCAGATTAATACAAGATTTGGAAGTGACTATCGGAGGTCACACATTCCGCATCTCGATAGTAGTCCTCCAACTCAATGCACAAGGGGCATACATGGCTAAAAACAACGCACATCAAGCAAAATTGGCGGAAAAACATAATTACTTTCCGACGTGGCAAAGCGAAAGTACGAGTACCTACACAACCACGTTTGAGTACCGGAAAGGAGCTAACACCACTGTATGCAGAATGTGTAAACATGCTTGAAGGATTGGCTGATGAAGAGGTCGATCAGTACTTACAGGAGAATCCGAAAATTGTACCTTTATTTGAATTTGATGTCACCAAAGTAGTGGCACCCTATATAATGCAACCGGAGGATGCTGATGAAGAACCAGATAAAGAAGCAATCAGAGAGTTAAGGCAAGCGCAAGAAGCTTTGGAGAAGGAATTGGCAGTATCTCAACGCGTAAAAGCCTCTCAACTGGAAGAGGTAAACCTAGGCACCGTAGAAGACGCAAGACCGGTTCACATCGCCAAAGAAATGACTCCAGGAAGGAAGACGACAATGATCACCTTATTAAAGGAGTTCCGGGACGTGTTCGCATGGTCTTATGAGGACATGCGGGGGCTAGATCCTCAGTTGTATCAACACCAGATACATCTAACTAAGGACGCCAAGCCGGTGGTGCAACGGTACCCTAACTATGCAGCAAAAGTAAAGGACGAAATCGACAAATTGTTACGGGTAGGGTTCATCCGACTGGTGAAGAAGGCAACATGGTTGAGTCCGATAGTCGTCGTACCGAATAAGAACGGAAAAATCCGGGTATATGTCGACTATCGGAAGTTGAATGCGGCAACGATAACCGACGCCTTCCCACTCCCTTTCACGGATGGAGTCCTGGATGCGGTAGCCGGCCACAAAGTTTATAGTTTCCTGGACGGGTTCAACGACTACAATAAGATCCGGATGCACCTCGATGACCAGGAGAAAACCGCTTTTGTTACCGAATGGGGAGTATTCGTCGCCGTAGTCATGATGTTCGGACTTAAAATGGCGCTGACAACCTTCCAACGGATAATCATGGAGGTTTTCAGAGAGTTTATTCCAACATTCATGCAAGTGTTCTTAGACGATTTCGCCGTGTACAACCAGGAAGGGGAACACCTCCAATACCTCCGACTATGTCTTGAGAAATGTAGGGTTTACCGGTTAAGCCTTAACCCGACGAAATGCGTGTTCGGTGTGTCAACCGGTGCATTACTAGGACACATTGTTAGCAAGGACGGTATTGCAGTAAACCCGGACAAGGTCAAAGCAATTTTGGAGGCACCGGCACCCACCACGGCGAAAGCATTGAGTCGGTTCCTAGGACAAATCCGGTGGCATAGCCGGATGCTCCGGTATCTGGCAGACCTGGCCACACCATTGCATGCTGCGGTGCACCGGATGTCGAATACATGTGTATAATGGACGTATTCACACTATCCCGTTTTGGCCATTTATGTAATTAGCATAAAGGGTAGTTGCCCTAAGTCGGTCACTATATATAGTGACCTTGTAACCTTTTTGTAAGGTTGGGTGTTGTATTATTGCTTTGTGGAATAAAGAGTCTTTTGTGTCTCTCTCTCTCTCTCTCTCTGTGAAACGATCTACAAACAGTCATACGCAGGTACTCAACAGCAGTCGAATGCTACTAGATCTTCCGCATTCACGGCCTCGTCCCCAACATCTGGTATCAGAGCCTGCACAGTAGTCGGTCCTTCAATCCGCTGTCGGCCGTCGTCTCTGCATTCGGTTTCCTGCGTCATTCGAAGAAGAGAGAAGAAGAAGAAAAACCAGGTTTGCATCTCATCGCGTTAGATCATCTTTGCTTGAAGTAAGCCAGCTGGTTGTACTCTGTTCCTTGTGATCGTAACCGCTCGAGGTGAAATCCCCTTGTGCATCATTGACACGATCGTGCTCCACTCGGTTAAACGGCATCCGAAGAAGTCAACAAACGCTGCTCGCCGCTCGTTGTAACCACTCGGTGCAGATCGGTCTCAAGACAACAACCCCAATTCGTGCTTCATCCGGCTGATCGACATTCGAGAGGATCAGTTGGATCCATCTCTCTCGTCGCTGCAGTCACCCGAAGCCGAATCGGTCCAGATAATCGGTTTCAATAATCGGTATTCGGCATATATATCCGAAGCGAACCGGGCTCACTCCGACTCGGCAACATTCGGGAAGACCAGTCGGTTCTGTCCCTCAAGCTACCGGAGTCAATTCGAGCCAGTTCCGAAGCCGAACCGACTCGGGTTCAAATCCGACTAGAACGATATCGGGTGAGCCAACCGGCTGCACTCCAACAAGGTTTGTAGTCAACTCCGAACCGAGCTTCGTCAACCGAAACCGAATTTGATGGCATCAACATCCGGCTCGTCAGAAATGAGTCTACGAAAGTTCGATGGATCGAACTTCAACTTCTGGAAGGAACAAATGCAGGACTATCTCATAGTCAAGGGACAAATCGATCCCATCGAAAATGAAGAACCTCCAGAAGGATACAAACCAATTGAGTGGCAGAAGCTGGACAGAATCGTCCGCGCCACGATTCGGATGCACCTATCGGAATCGGTATACTTTACGGTGCAATCGTGTACGACAGCATTCGAACTGTGGAAAACACTGTCGGACACTTACGAAAAGAAGGTCGCCGCAACAAAGATGTTTCTGATCCGGCGCCTCTACAACTTGCGGATGAAAGAATCCGACTCGGTTCAAGCACACCTCAATGAGTACGAAAGCATAAGCTCCCAAATCTCGTCACAGGGGACGGCAATCGAGGATGAACTCAGAGCAATGATACTCATGAGCAGCCTTCCCCCATCATGGGAAACTTTCGTCACAACTGTGTGCAACGCGTCAACCACGGCTGTTAAATACTCCGAAGTCACGAGCGCAATCCTGACCGAAGCAGCTCGGAGAAAGTCTTTCGCCAAAGACTCAACAGAAGACGCTTATGTAGTACAAGGTTCGACAGACCGATCGAACATACGAGGAAGAGATTCCTCACGACCGCCGAACAATCAGCGAAGACGGAGCCAGTCACGGGATAACCGAATCTGCAACTATTGCAAGAAACCCGGACACATCAAAGCCGACTGCCGCGCACTCAAGAACAAGAACAACAAGAAGAGTGGCCGGCATGAGGAGATCAATTACGTCAGCTTCTCAGCTGATGTGCTACCAGACGACCCGAATATACTATCAATCGAAAATCCAGTCGGATCAGAAGCTCTATTCACGACTGAAGAATCGAGCACATGGCTCTTAGATTCAGGCGCGTCATTTCACGTGACCCCTCATCGATCCCAATTTCGGCAATATACGATCCGTCACTCCGACTCAGTTCGAGTCGGCAACTCGCAACACTGTGAGATCATCGGAATCGGCATAGTAGAGCTCAACCTTGCAGGTGGCTCTACACTTGTACTCCACAATGTCCGACATGTACCCGAGCTCTCAAGGCCATTGATCTCAGTCGGACAACTAGATGAAGACGGCATTCGTGCCGGTTTTTCTTCGGGAGGGTGGACACTCCACAGGGGGAACCTCCTGCTTGCTAGAGGACCCAAGATACACTCCCTGTATCCGTTACATGTTACGCTCAGAGAGGGTAACCTGTTTTTGGTGGATATTCCTGTGTCATCACTATGGCACAGAAGATTAGGACACCTCAGCAAGGCCGGCATCACGCACCTATCTAGAGCCGGATACATCCCCAAACTCTCCTTCTCCGACCATCAATTCTGCGAGCATTGCCAGTATGGCAAACAAGTAGCCGCATCACACCCGACATCAGCACCAAGAGAAACGAGACCTCTCGATTTAGTCCACTCGGACGTCTGCGGCCCAATGCCGCATCAGTCACTTTTATTGACGATTCGACTCGAAAGGTGTGGGCTTATCCAATTCGCACCAAAGATCGGGTCTTCTCGATCTTCTCAGATTGGCTCGCTATGGTAGAAAATCAAACCGGCCGAAAACTGAAATGCTTTCGGACCGACAATGGGGGAGAGTTCAAATCCGAAGAATTCGTCAAATTCTGCCGACAACGCGGCATCCGACGTGAATTTACGGCACCACACAGTCCGGAGCAAAACGGGATTGCCGAACGCATGAATCGGACAATCCAAGAACGGATAGTTTCCATGCTCCAACACTCCGGACTGTCGGATGGCTTCTGGGCAGAGGCTCTACTCACGGCAGTACACATAATCAATATGTCGCCAAGTAGACCTCTAGGACTTCAAATTCCTCAGGAACTATGGATCGGCAGTAAGCCGAATTACGACAAGCTGAGGATCTTCGGATGCGAGGCGTACGCCCTCATTCCGAAAGATGATCGCCGAAAACTTGCACCTCGGTCCAGGAAATGCATTTTCCTTGGATATGGATCCGACAGCGAAATGGGATACCGACTCTGGGACCCCGAACGCAGACAAATCGTTCGAAGTTCGGACGTTGTGTTCAACGAGTCGGCTATGAACCCATCAGTCGAAAAACCGATCGAAGTCCGAAGGGTAACATTTTCCGATGTGCCGACCCTTCAAGAAGGCCCCGCTCTCAACACACGGTCAGCTTCACGGGTAGCTGAACCTTACACCACCGACTCGGACAACTCCGACTCGGCACAGCAGAACAATCCGCTTTCGGACCATCCGACCTCGATACCCGATGCGACCAGTCCAATCATACCTCGACGATCCGAGAGACTGTCGCAACCTCCGGAGAGGTACTCTCCTGGAATTTTCTTCACCGACGCCGGCGAACCGACGTCTTACGAAGAAGCATCGACATCTGTCGATTCCGCCACCTGGCATCTGGCGATGGAGTCAGAAATGCACTCCATTCGGGCAAACAAGACTTGGGATCTGGTCGAATTACCTAGGAACCGACGTGCTCTTCCTTGCAAGTGGGTTTATCGACTAAAAGAGACGTCTGATTCGACCACCCCAAAGTACAAGGCCAGATTAGTTGCGAAGGGCTTCCGACAAGAATATGGCGTCGACTTCGACGAGATTTTTTCACCAGTGGTGAAAATGACAACCCTTCGTTTTCTACTCGGCGTAGTGGCAGCCGACGACCTGGAGCTGATCCAGCTAGATGTCAAAACAGCATTCCTCCATGGTGACCTTGAAGAGGAAATTTATATGGAGCAGCCCAAAGGCTTCGTTGCTACTGGCCAAGAACATCTAGTCTGCCGACTCAGGAAGAGTCTATACGGCCTCAAACAGGCACCACGACAATGGTACAAGAAGTTCGACGACTTCATCCAATCGATCGGCTTCTCAAAAAGCGATGAGGACCATTGTCTCTTCACCAACACAGCTCAAGATGGATCACCCATCTTCCTCATCATTTACGTGGACGACATGCTAATTTCTGGACGCCACGCGGGCGAACTTGCCGATCTCATTCGGCAACTACGGTTGAAGTTTGCCATGAAGGACCTCGGTCCGGCACGACACATACTCGGCATGAAGATTAGTCGGCATCGCGATAAACGACATCTTTTTCTGTCTCAGACCGACTATATCCGACGTGTCTTAGAACGCTTCAACATGCAATCAGCCAAATCTGCTTCAACCCCGCTCCCTATGAATCTTCGGCTCTCTCAGCGAGACTGCCCGACATCCGGTCCGGAGGGGGAAGATATGAAGTCGGTACCGTATGCACCGGCAGTCGGCTCCCTTATGTACCAGATGGTCGCGACACGGCCTGATATTTCTCACGCCGTAGGAGTCGTTAGCAGATTTATGCACAATCCCGGCCGATCGCATTGGAACGCAGTCAAGCATGTGTTCAGATATCTGGTTGGCACAAAAGACCACGGCATTCTTTTCGGTCCGAACCGAACCTCAGGCGTAGTCGGTTACACCGACTCGGACTTCGCCGGCTGTATAGACAGTCGGAAATCAACAACCGGATACTGCTTCAAATTCGGCAATGGAGCAATTTCGTGGAAGTCGAAACTTCAGGAGTGCACAACGACCTCAACGACCGAAGCAGAATATGTAGCTGCGTCCGACGCAGCAAAAGAAGCCTTATGGCTCGGTCGGCTGGCGCACACGTTTCGGCAAGTCAATCATGACTCGGCCCCAGTTGTCTATAGCGACAGTCAAGGTGCTGTTGCCCTGTCGAAAAATCCGGTTCACCACAACGCCTCCAAGCATATCGACGTTCGATATCACTTCGTTCGGGACTGCGTCATTTCAGGGAAAATCGGTCTAGAGAAAATATCCACAACCGACAATGTCGCAGATGGAATGACCAAGTGTCTTTCGGCAGACCGTTTTCGGTCTCTTCGGCATCAGATGGGCGTAACGACAAACCAGTCCGGTTAGAGCCGGACACAGAGCAGGATGGTTCCCGACAACCGACATCAGTTCCTTAATGATCGGCTTCAACTGTTCCGACCCGACCAGTTCGGTCTTCTGCCTTCGGACCCTGCCGACTCGAACAAAGCTGATATGTCCGAGAACCTAAGTCTATACCTGTAATCTTAGATAACCCATGTATACGCCCATTACGGGGGAGTGTCGAATACATGTGTATAATGGACGTATTCACACTATCCCGTTTTGGCCATTTATGTAATTAGCATAAAGGGTAGTTGCCCTAAGTCGGTCACTATATATAGTGACCTTGTAACCTTTTTGTAAGGTTGGGTGTTGTATTATTGCTTTGTGGAATAAAGAGTCTTTTGTGTCTCTCTCTCTCTCTCTCTCTGTGAAACGATCTACAAACAGTCATACGCAGGTACTCAACAGCAGTCGAATGCTACTAGATCTTCCGCATTCACGGCCTCGTCCCCAACACCGGACACCGTTTCAATGGACGGACACCGAGGAGAAGGCGTACCGGGCATTAAAAGTACTACTATCATAAGCACCGGTGGTGCAACCTCCAGATTGATCTAAAGAATTCCACGTATTCGTAGACGCGTCCGACATAGCAATTGAGAGTGCATTAATGTAGCTTACCGAACCGAAGTGGTACCGGCCCGTGTATTATGCCATCCGGAAGCTATCCCAGGCGGAACGTAATTACTCAACAACGGAAAGGGAAGCCTTGGGAATGATCTACAATGTCACCAAGTTCTGACACTATCTATTGGGGAGGAAATTTTCCTTTCATGTAGACCATTTGGCACTACTTTACTTGGTCTCAAAAGCATCACTCACGGGTAAGTTGGCCCGGTGGACATTATTATTACAGGAATTTGAGTTCGAGATATTTCACCGACCAGGCATACAACATGCGGTTGCGGATTATTTGAGCCGGTTAGAATTTGATGAAACCGGTGATGGAGTTCCAGACGAATTTCTAGATGCAGAGTTGTTTAGGGTCACAGTAGAAACGACAATAGATGGTACGGTCGCCGAGGAGGACAAGTGGCTCACTAACATGCACCAATTCCTAAGCACCGGATTACCCCTAGAGGAGATGCACAGAGACGAGCGGAAACGATTAGCAGTACAAAGCCAACACTTCTGCCTACTGCAGGACACACTGTACCATAAAGGCACGGATGGCATATGGCGGCGTGCGGTGCACAACGACGAAAAAGACCAAATATTGCGCGAAGCACTATGCTAAAGAATGCGATTTATGTCAGTGGATGGGCCAACCAACGGAACAGGCAAGAATGCCTCACCAGCCGGTGCTGCCATTGGAACCATTTCAGAAATGGGGGCTGGACTTCGTCAGCCAATTTAAACCACTAGCAATGAGAACTGGCAACCGATCCGTGATCGTCGCTACAGACTACTGCACCAAGTGGGTGGAGGCCAAAGCACCACGTGACAACACCGCGGCATCCACGACAAAGTTTTTATATGAATATATCTGGTGCCGGTATGGATGTCCGATTGAGCTAATTAGCGACCAAGGTGGGCATTTCCTAGGACAAGTGGTGGAGAGCTTGACGACATTCTATGTGGTGGTGCACAAGCGAAGCACTCCGTATTATCCGCAAGCGAACGGATTAGCTGAATCCACAAATAAGACGCTCCAAAACATCCTGCGAAAAATCGTCAATGAGAACCAGACGGATTGGGATACAAAGCTGCATAGTGCACTCTGGGCCTACCAGACAGCATATAAGACAAGTATCCGGACAATGCCTTTCCGATTGGCATTCGGATTGGAAGCGGTAATGCCGATTGAATTCCAAGTTCCCAGTTTGCGGTTACAGGTTCGGGAACACCTAAATGAGTAGGAGTCGGAAACAATCCGGCTAGCATTACTATTTGAACTAGAGGAACACTGGATAGCCAGCCTGATGCACATGGAACTGGAGCAACGGAGAAGGAAAGCGTTCGTCGATCGACACCGGAAAGGTAATGAAAAAATGTTCGGGATCAGCAAGCCGATACTTGTATTCCAGACCTAGATGGGTAAGATGCCGGGGAAGCTACGGTTTCGGTGGACCGGACCATATTGGATTACATGAGAGTTCAATGGTTCCTATTGTTGGGAAACAGGTCCCTCCGGATGGGAAGGGAGAAGAACAGTGCCGACGAACAAACTCGGCCGAGGCCGAAACGGTATGAGGAGTACCCGGCTACGGAGAGCCGGATGATACAGGCCCGGTGTGAACCGGATGAGGAGTACCCGGCTACGGAGAGCCGGATGGTGCAGAACCGGAGGAAGAGACATATTCGTAAATATGTTTCTGAGAGCCCATCGAGGCTATATTTGTAAATAGCCGAAAAGTCATATTAGTATAAATATGACTTAGGGCAAACTTTTATGTGGTTGTCATTTTCTGTTTTGCACGAAATTAGAGTGCATAACTGTACAGAGAGAGAGAGAGAGAGATCGAGGTCGTTGCCTCTGTTGTAACCGCCGCCTGTGGCGAAGATCGTGAGCACGAGGTCGTTGCCTCCGTGGACTCACTGTCTTGTACATTCATACATAGTGACAGTTTGCAACCTGTGGGCTACCGTGGTTTTTCCCCTAGTTTGGGGTTTTCCACGTAAACCTCCAGTGTACCATTTCTCTTCTTTGTGTCGTGTTTTTTTTATTTCCCGTTTTCTGTGTATGAAAAGAATTTCGGTTGTGGCCGAGTGTTGGACATAAGGAACGTCCAGTTCCCGTCACCTACCAGCTAGGGACACTCGCCGGAGAAGTTATGGGTAAATGGGTCAATGGGTTTCGACTCAAACCATACTATGGACCCACGCCAAGAAACCCGTTTGAGTAGACAGAGGCTGACACCGCACCAGACACCTGTAAGCACAACGAGACAATAACCGGTCAAGCAATCGGTAAGCACGGAACCGGAGAAAGGGACCACAATTCGGAGAAGAGTCTGTTTGGGCCGGATACGGATTAACAAGATCGAAAAAGAAAAAGAAAAGAAAAAGAAAAGAAAAAGAAAAGAAAAAGAAAAGAAAAAAGAAAAAATCGAATCAGATCCAATCAAACCCAAATCATGCGATGGCGAGGAGCGAACGGCCACATGCAATGAAAAGGGAGGAGTGAACGAGCACTTTGAAAAGCCAAGTAGTGGGCTATTTATAGTGCATTAAAATGCCACCACGTGGCACTTCATTGCTATTATAGTACACGACGTGCGCATGCTCAGGAATCGAGAAAGGCGCCAACATGCAAAAAGAAAACCTACACCGCATGGAGGCCTTCTCATTTTGCGAACAGAGAATTGCAAACGCACATAGGCGATTAAAGATAATCAGAGACGCGAGCACCTAGAGCCCCTTAACCCACCTTCCTCACCAACAACCACCGACTCAGAAGGAGAAATGGACTGCATGACGCTCTCTGAGGTAGCCAAGAAGTGGTTAAAGCAACACGGATTGGAAGGATTCTTGAGGATCATGGAGGCACCACCACACAAAGAGGCGGAAAGGATTGTCAAAGACATCGACACAGAAGTAATCATAGAGGAGGCCATCTGTGCCCTACCAGGCCTACTCGAAGGCGGCATCTTCACCATCGACAACCCTACCCCGGAGCAGCTCACGAAATACTTCGGTGAGTACTCTCTAGCCAGCAAGGCATATCGCACACAGGGCGGCGAGGATGGCTTATTCTGGGAGATTGCTCATGTACTCTACGAGTTTGGCCATGTGTACCCTCGACCCTCGGCAATGCCTAGGAACAGAGCCGGTTTAATTATAGCCACATATGAGGGTATACAGGTGGATTGGTCGGTGTTGATCGCCGACGGACTGCGCGCGGCCATCGACTCGGTAAGAGGGAAGGATGGCAGGAAAATATGGTCAGCGATGGCGCAATGGCTCACATTGTTAGCACCACCAGTGGAGCCCATCATGGCGAAGAAGCGGGGAAGATCAACCGAAGGAACCTCCAAAACGGCTTCAAAACGGCAACAGCTATTGGCTGCTAAGGCAACCAAAGGGAAGGAGGCCGACACTAAAAAAATGGCGAAAGAGCGGCCTAACGGGGTGGAGACGTAGGAGGCAACACCGGCACAGCCCATAAAGATTACATTTCGCCGACCAGGTCAACAAGAGCCAGATCCCTTGGCAATGAAAATCAATCTTGGGACTCAGGCGGAGGAAACGGCGGAGGAGCCCAACGAGCACCTCCAGAAGAAGAGCATTGCCGACCATGCCGGGAAGCAATCGGGTCCAGAGAAGGATAGGGCGCCGATACCCCACACTGAGGGCCCTGAGCCAAGGGTGGAAGCAGAAGCGGTTCAAGCAGAACCGGTCACATAAGTCCCTGCGCCAACAGCTACGCCGACGGGTCAAAACATAACAAGACCCATGATTCAGGAGCCGGTGATTCAGTTGCCTACACCATTGGCACACCAGGACCAACCAGAGTCGGAACGGCCAACTGAGGCACAACCAAAGCCGGAACTGCCAAGTGGTAACCAACTGGAGCCAGCGTTGCCAGCTAGACAAGATCGGCCACTGGCAAGGGCAGAAATCGGCCAACCCTTCGCGCCAACACAACAACAAGGCACCGACAGCCAATGCCTGCGGTGGATCGACGAGCAAATAGCCGGAGTGGTCCATTATATGGAGGTAGAGGAGAGAGCACAATTGGACCGGTTGCTAGCCACAACCGGAGAACTAGAGAAGGCCCGGTCAAGGATCCGGAGCTTGGAACAAGAATTGGGTATAGCCAAGGAAGAATTGGCTAAGACGGTCATAACAGGACCCCAGGAACAAGAATCGGTGGCTCCGGTAGATGTACAGAATAATGAAACACCGACAATTGTACATAATAATACGACCCCGGTGATAGGAATAAACCCGGATATAATTACAATGCAAGCACAAGAGCTTGCCGTTCTCAAAGAAGACATGGCTGCAGAAGAAGCATTACGGGCCAGGGAAAGAGAATTAAAATGGTAGCGGAGGGGGAACAACGGAAGACTGCTGACAACCTCCGCCGAACAGAAGAAAGTCTACGGAAGGGACACCAAGTCTATGACCGGCTTAAGGAAGAGAAAGAAAAAGTGCTGCAAGAGAAGGATAAACTCTGAAGGATGGTGGAAACAGAGATGGAGAAGCTCAAAGAAGAGCTTCGGCAGCAAAAGGATAGGGAAGACCGAGCTCGCCACCAAATCAATCAGAAGCTGAAGCAGAAAACAGAAGATTTTGATCGCCTGCATCGGGATTATAAACATGTCAAGACGGAATACAAGAATCTCATCACCGACAGCGACCGGCAACAAGAGAAGATGTTCAAGCTCTAGAATGAAGTGCAATGGGCGGAGACGACACTAGTGGAAGAACGGGTTGAGAAGGAAACCATACGAGCTGAAGCGGCGCAAGAACGCCTGGAACTCCAGATGCACCATCGGGCGGAAACGGAACGTGCCACCATGGTCTTACAAAGAGTGCAGACAACCTATCAGAATCAATTGGTGCGCTACAAGGACCAGGAGGTGGTAATTACCAACCTGATCAAACAGTTGAAAGATGAATGGTAGGCCGCAGAAGACAAATCAAAGATGGGGCTGGAGCAAATCCGGTGCATTCTACATGCATGGAAGAATCGAACGAAGCGCTTGATTGAAGACAACTTAGCATTATGGTGGTCAAAATGGGCGAAGCATGCTGCCGAGCTACAGTTGCTGAGGGCAGACGCGGAAAACCGGCAAAAAGAAGGCGATGAGTTCTATAAATTGGAAAAAGAAGACTTTGCTGCCGTGAAAGATGAATTGGCGGAGGACTTTGTAGCATTGGCTGATGAACAGGTAACAGTGGTCCGGCAACTAGTGGCACAACTGGACAATGATCGGCTGGATAACCTAATCCAGTTTGAAAGTTACGAAAAGGAGAGGCTACGACAAGAGGCGATGAAGAGCACAACAACAATCAATCTCAGTGAGGAAGAGCCATCGTCGGAGCAAAGGACGAATAGAGACCAGGCTGGGAGAAGTCAACCGGATTTAACTCAGGAAGAGCAACCAAGGGAGGAATGTCCACAACAACTGCCAGCACCGAGAACCGCTGAGCAGTTATCGGAGGAACAACGCCCAGAAGAACCAACGACTACACAATGGCTATCAGAGGAGCAACGCCCAAAAGAGCCGTCGACCACGCAACAACCGGAGCAACGACCACAACCAACAGAGCAGCAACAGGAGCAATAGCAGCAACAATCCGATCAGCCTTCCGAAGAACCCTTCGAGCCCCTCGATCAGAGCATTTTGGACATTTTAGACAAGGATTGAAGGCCGGATAATGGGATTCAACGTACAAGGTACTGTCCCACGGGCGTGCCATGTGTTAGCCAGCTGGCAAGGAGTGGAGGACAGTCCAGAATGTGAAAGGGCAGGAATAATCGGAAGTTGTTATTAGGATATTAAGTAATTAAGTATATTTTGAGAAGTGAACGGACGAACCAGAATCTGTATGCCGATCCGGATCCGGACTGGTTCATGTTAGTGTGCCGGTTGGCACCGTTTTGTATGCAGAGCCAATGATCTATAAAAAGGCCAGGTTACATTGTAAATGACGATGGATAATTAATAAAGCTCTATTGTCTAATCTCTGTGTATTGATTGCTGTTCTGTGCTAATTACTTTCTATCTTACACGTGTATTTAGATTCATGATATGTTGCTAGGTCTGATTAATCGTCGGTCTAACTCTATCTCACCGTAACACCCTTTGGTGAAGTGTCTTCCGTAGACACCTTGTGTTAGGCTATTGTCCAACCCTTCGGCATAACAATCGATGGTGATTCTTGTGTAGTGGAATAGATATGTGTTGTGTGTGTGTGTGTGTGTGTGAGAGAGAGAGAGAGAGAGAGAGAGAGAGAGAGAAAATAGAGGGAAGAGAACATAAGATAGATAAGCAAGAGAAATAAAATACTCAAGAAGAAGGTGTATATTTCACAAGTAGAATAGAGATACAAAAATGTAGCATTACAAGGAGTCACAACCAACTTAATATGAAGGAGGAGGAGGGTGCTTTATATAGGGTCACCTTCTCTCTTTATTTATTCACTACAACGTCCACTCTCTCACTAGAGCCTTGAGGAATGTGAAGTCTTATGGTCACGGGGAATGTGGAACCCATTAGCTATGTGTAGAGAGGGGTATGACTCTTGACCTTTGAGTACTCATGGATGCGCAAAGGGTGGTTCACACGTTACACTATGTTGAGCTTGATTCTCAACATGCCCCCTCAAGCTCAACTCGGGTCGGTTCCTTTCGGTTGATGTCCGCTTCGGTTGGTATCCGGTTCGGACGATCTCCGGTGTCCGCTTCAGCTCGTACCCGGTTCATACGGTATCCGGTTCTCGCTTGTACTCCCCCTCAAGCTTGGCCAGTCATGGATCGTCAATACGAGGTCTGACAGGAATTGCTGAAATTTGTCGGCTCCTAGGGCCTTGGTGAAGATGTCGGCTGTCTGAAGATTCATGTTGATGTTAGAAGATCGACATCTCTGTCCTGAACACGCTCTCAAATGAAGTGATAGTGCACTTTGATATGCTTTGTGCGTGCTTGGAACACCGGGTTCTAAGCCAGATATGTACTGCTCATGTTGTCGCAGTAAATGGGAGTCAAATCCTTGATGGGAACGCCTAGATCCTTCAAAATCCTCTTGAGCCATACGACTTCACATGCAGCTATGGCAGCGCCCCTGTATTCGGCCTCCGTACTCGAAAGTGCGATAGTCTACTCCAAGATATTGCTCTGCTATTGAGCGAGAAGGCAAATTCAGAGGTCGATCGTTGATAAGCTTTGTAGCCTGCCCAATCCACATTTGTGTACCCTTCAAGTTGTATTGGTGTGGCCGATGCGTAGAGAACGCCCTAATCCATTGTGCCACTCATGTATCGTAATACTCTCTTAGCACAATCAAAATGGATATCTCGTGGAGTTTGCATGAATTGGCTAAGGAGTCCGACTGGATAGCTAAGGTCGGGTCAAGTGATCATGAGAGAGATGAGGCCCCCAATCAGTTGATGATATTGGGTCGGCTCGCACTCGTCTATGCCGGAGTTAGCATCTAGTTTGAGGTTTCAATTGAGAGGCATAGTCACCGATTTGCACTTAGTCATCCCGAACTTGTATAATAAGTTGAGGATGTAGTGTCGTTGAGAGATCATAATGTCGGTCGGAATCCGATTTACTTCGATGCCTAGGAAGTAATGGAGCTCCTTTATGTCTGTCATCTCGAATTTTCCGAAGAGGAGGGACTTGACCTTGTTGATGTCGACTAGACTTTCACCTCCAATGACCAGATCATCCACATATAGGATGATGACAATTAAGCTTCTAGAGTTGTGTCATACGTAGAGGGAGTTGTCAGATTTTGGCATTCGAAAGCCGATTTGATGAAGATATTGCGTAATCTTCAAATGCCAAGCACGCGGTGCTTGCTTGAGGCCATAGAGAGGCTTCTTGAGTTGGCATACGGCTTTTGGATGAATGCACGATTCGAAGCGAGGTGGTTGTATCATGTACAACTCCTCGTCTAATTCGCCTTGAAGAAAGGCGTTCTTGACATCCATTTGGTGGAGGTGCCACCCTTTTGCCGTTGCAAGTGCGATCACGGTCCGCACCGTCGTCATCTTTGCCACCGGGGCAAAGGTCTCTTCATAGTCAACTCTATGTGTTTGTGCGTATCCTTTCGCTACGAGTCGAGCTTTGTAATGGTTTACGGAGCCGTCAACATTATACTTCATCTTGTAGATCCATCTACGACCAATTGCCTTCTTGTGCGGTGAGTGGGAAACGAGATTCCATGTCTCGTTCTTGGAGAGTGCTTGCATCTCCTCATTCATCGCTTCAACTCATCTGGGGTCTGTCGCGGCTTTCGAAAACGTTTCTTGCATCCAATTTAAGGTTTCGATCGAGAGGGGTTGGCACAGATTTACACAGAGTCATCCCGAACTTATATAACAAGTTGAGGATGTAGTGTCGTTGGGAGATCATAATGCTGGCCGGAGTCCGAATTACCTCGATTCCTAGGAAGTAATGAAGCTCCTTCATGTCTGTCATCTTGAATTTGTTGGAGAGGAGGGACTTCACCTTGTTGATGTCGACTAAACTTTCACCTCCAATGACCAGATCATCCACGTATACACGTTCTCTTCACTGCTGCCCAATAAGAAACAAGACCTTCATCGGTTTCTAGCAGTAGTCTAAGATCTCTTTGATCTTTCACATCTAGTAATTTGATAAATAGGAGCACCTTGCTGGAATCGAGAACCGTTTGGTCAAGTGCAGGCAGATGATCAAATCTTTACTTGAATTCGTGGAGCGTCGCACTTACACTCACCTCTTTGTTAGAAGACTCCACCCAGTCCATTAAATCCTTCTTCGTCATTCGAGATGAGTCACCAAACCCATATTCTTCAAGTAAACTTTGTTCGAAAGATGACCATTCCCGATTGACCTCTTGTAGCTCTAGGACCCCGGAGTAAAGACTTGAAGTTACAATCCTCAAGAAGCTTGCCACTTGTCTTGCCACAGGAATACCCTTTTTCCGCATTTGCGTTTTGTAGGCTTCAAGGTATCGTGTCACATCTTTACCCTCAAAGCATCCCTTGCCGTCCACGATCTAATCGATGACAACGTCAAGGCCTACGACGTTGTCTCTCACTTGAAGAATTTGGTCCATCATCCTCGCCATTGCTTGTGCTAGACTATCATTAGAGTCTCTAGCACTTGAAGTTCTGGCCATACTCCCTTGCCGATCTTCACGTCGGGTTCACCAAATGACGTGGAAATCCGCGCCTGCGGGTTGGTCGAACGGGACCACCGGGGTCTTTGACTGGGGAGGACGAATGGGGTGACTCGTGCTTGTAAGGAATCAGAAGTTTAGGTTTATCGTTGGGTCGTTCTTTGTTGTTGAAGACACTTGTGTGGGTTGAGAGATAGATAGATAGATTATATTATCGTCTTCGGAGGTTAAATATGACCTATGAGACAAAAAGTATTACATTCCACATGATACGTGTGAAGGTGAGTAGTGACTCTCGATGTTCAAGAACTTTACCAATGAATGTTGCAATCAAGAGTGCACATCGTGGTTGTGAGAGAAATTCGTGCAAGGATTGGGCTCGATCAAAGAGATGTGGAAAGCATGGTCGAATATGATCAAAGGCAGAGCATTGTATCAAAGTGTGATACTTAGACTCTTGAACTTGTTTAGGGAAAAGTGTGCATAGTCAACCAACCACTCTCATCACTTGTGCCTCAACGCCCCGTCTCACATCTCAATGCATGTGAGCTAAGTCGCATGGAAGCAATGGTTCGAATAGCAGATATCGGGATAGGCCCTAACATGTATCGATGTGTACGGCTTCCCCGTTCCGCTAAGAATATGGTTTTGTAGTTAGGTGCAACATTTGTAGTATAATGTGTGAAGCGTGAGCCACCACATTTATCCCATGTCATGATACATTGGTGTTGCAAAAAGGCCTCATTTACAGAGGAATCTAGTGACGCATCATGAAGCAAGTGTCTTGCATCCCATCTACCAAACCATTTTTCTAAATCTTGCATCCAACCGGAACACAAAATTTTGCTTTTATGCGTCTTTTGGATCTTTTTGCTTGCTTCCCATGCAATTCTAGGAAGTCGATGTGAGGAGCTTTTTTGAACCTTAAGCATGTATTCAACAACCCTTTCCATGGCCATGATCTCAATGGGAAGCGATCCCGTCTCAAGGAGGAGGGTGTAGGGGGTTTGTTTCTTAACTTGTAGAAACTTTGTAAGAAAATGTTTTTGGACATTTTCAAACTCTTTCCACGTAGATTTAGGGATGCTACCGCCCCATACTTCCACCCCATAGAGAAGAACCGGGGTCACCAAAGTGTCAAAAAGATATTTCTTGAGGACCCAACAATTAATATCTCCAAGATTGCATGTGTTCTCAAATGCATAATATGCTCACTTACCCGACTCTAAGCAGCGTGTAGCACACATTCATTCCATTTTTTATTTGAAGGAACTTCAAGGCCAAGATATTTGAAGCTTTCCACACATTCAAGTGGCTCATTGTTGTACATAATGCATGGTTTATCTCTTTTTTGACTCTTCACAAGCATAATCTTTGTTTTAGAGCTATTGACACTTAATCTAGTATAGATGCCCTCATGCATATGATGCATGTGAGGGTGTAAGACATGCATACAATGCATGAAGTGCATGCGATGCACGATTGCCATTTGGCACTCATGCATCACATGTGATGCATGATAACCATGTCACTCATTCAAGCTCTCATGTATGAGAATGTGCAGGTGAAATATACAATGATGAAAATGAAGTTTAAAGAAACAACTTAGCCTAATGGTATTTCAATTGTCTCATGTCTTCGAGGTGTAAGGTTCAAATCCCATCTCACGTGCATATTAACGTGCTAACATACTTGTGTAACCATCACCCCTTTCATACATGTGCACATTGCACCTTCTCGGTTTTCTCCGTTCCACGCGATTTTCACATTGTTGCCGAAAATCTTCACAACAACGGATTTTTTTCAATAGCACGAGTTGACCCTAAGCAACTTGTTTCGATTTTCTTATATTTTCAATAGCAAGGATGCCCACTTCTCACAATCTCTGTTTAGTCTATGGATCGGGGAATTAGAACAAATGGTTGCCAAGTTTGTAAATAAAGGTGGCATTGAAGAAGTTATTACCAGGATTGTAGTCATCATGCTTTGTTGTATACATATGACATGGTGTTTTTTTTGAAGATATTTTAGGGGATGCCCAAAAGCCTGTGAGGGCATTAGAGGAGTTTTGCATGCATGCTTTGTTGAGTGTCAATATCTCTAAAACAAATATTATGCTCTTGAAGAGCCAAAATAAGGACAAACCATGCATATGTGTAATGATGAGCCGCTTGAAACTAAGAAAAATAGTAGGCAAAATATAGATTTATAGAAAGAGATGTTTGAACAAGTCGGTTGTATCACCGAATCGGCAAAGGCCGAACAAAAGCCAAATCGGCTTGTCTGAAAGACTAAAGTCGGATTGGCTATGCCAAATGCTGAAGTGTCCAAAGCCGATTGTCTAAAGTCATCTCTTTGTTCGACTCAATCAGACCAATATCTTCTTAAGCCCATCAGGTTCCTTAATGACCGGAATCGGTCAGCCAAAAGATACTTGGTCATCTCGTCCGCAATGTTGTCTGTTGTGGGGATCTTCTCCAGGCCGAGCTTGCTTGTAGTTACGCATTACCGAATGAAGTGATATGGAATGTCAATATGCTTTGAGGCGTTATGATGGTCTAGGTTCTTCGACAAGGCGACAACACCTTGGCTATCGTTGTATTAAACTGGAGCCAAATTGGGGTCGGCTTACCGAAACGTGCATGTCAGCCGACGAGCCATAAAGCCTCTTTCACAACATCGAATGCGGCTAGATATTTGGCCTTGGTCTTGTGTGCCCGCTAGGTATCTGAAACGTGCTTGACTGCGTTCCAATGTTGTCGGCCAAGGTTATGCATAAATCTGTTGATGACTCCTACAACATGAGCTATGTCCGCTCGTGTTGCAACCATCGTGTACATCAAGGAGCCGACTACCGGTGCATATGGGACCAATTTCATATCTTCCCCCTTTGGACCGGATGTTGGACAATCTCGCTAAGACATTTGAAGGCTAATGGGGAGTGGGGTTGAAGCAAAATTGGCCGATTGCATGTTGAAGCGCTCTAAGACAAGTTGAATATATTCGGCTTGAGACTGGAACAACTGTCTCTAATTTCGATGATTTCGAAGCCGATTGATTTTCATACCAAGAATATGTCGAACCACACCTAGGTCCTTCATTGCAAACTTCAATCGTAGTTGCCAAACAAGGTTGGCAAGCTCTTCGGCATGCCGACCGGAGGGAAGCATGTCATCCACGTATTGGATGAGGATGGGTAATCCATCTTGAGCTATTTTCGAGAAGAGGCAGTGGTCTTCATCATGCGTACAAAAACCAACAAAGTAGATGAAGTCGTCGAATTTTTTGTACCGATTGTTGGCCGGTCAGAGAAGGCAAATGGGAAAGCAAGGTCGGATCGGATAAATATAGAAATAGGAATAGAATTATTAGGAGGGACGGATCCGGTAGTTGTAACCGATCCGGATCCGAACCGATTCGGTTTCGGTTAACGGTTGCCTACCGAGCACCGATTGTAATCTGGCCGGATGCCTATAAAAGGATCCGATGTTTTGTAATGAAGGGCGAAGAATTAATATAGTTTTGCTTATGCTGATTAATCTTGTCTTCGTCTGTGCTTAACTGTAATTATCATACGCGTGTATTAACATCCTATCCCTACCACCCCTTTGGAGAAGTGTCGGATAGACACCTGTGTTGAGGCTAGTCCAGCCATACATACAACACTATTTTGGCGACCACGATTCCTGCAGAGTGCAGAGGACAACCGGGGGATGGATGTCTAGACAAAATAACGACCACATCACCGAAAGAGAGAGACGCCACGCCGAACGGCAGCGACGACGGGAAGCCCTGCAGCAAGCCGTCGACGAGATCCGGAGCGATCGGTCATTCTCAAAAACGCTTCGGCAAATCGCAGAAAACGCACTGCAGTTCCAGGTTCTACAAGCTTCCGACGAAGGCAGTAGCATAACCAGCCTCCAAGAAGCGGAGACACTACTACAGACTCTCGCTGGCGGCGACGGGGACGCAGCGGCATTTGCAACATTAGAGGCGGATTCGGATAGCGGGGAAAGCGTGGGATCCCGCTATAAAAGCAGCCACGAGAACAACCCCTTTGAGTCGGATCACTCAGCAACATCGGAGCCAGAGGAGGAACTAACTCTGGAGTTCGGTGACCGGCAATCGCCGAGGAGGGAGGAGCGGTTATCAACACCACCCGCGGAGGAACCGCAGGAGCGGTTATCAACACCACCCGCGGAGGAACCGCAGGAGCGGATACCATCACCACCTGCGGAGGAACCGCAGGAGCGGAGACCGACATCGGAGGAACCAGCGCAGGAGAATCAGTGGGACGACACGATGCCGTATCCGTACCCAAAGTATCGGGATGAGCCCGACGGAGAGGCACATGTGTATGCATTCCTGCGAACATGGGAAGCCAACCACGTGTCCCAGAGACTGACAGAGCCCGAGGCCGACCGATCCAAAGTCGCCGAATTCGGCATGACATTAGAAGGACCGGCGGCCCGGTGGCACGACAAGCACTTACCAGGCAGCTTCGCCACGTTCGAGGCATTGAAAACCCAGTTTTTACGCTTGTTTCATAGACGAGTGGAACAAAGGGAATTGGTCGGACAATTCTACACCACTCGGCAGGGAGAAAACGAGACGGTCCCACAATTTATCATTCGTTTCCAGACCTTGCACAGTCAATTAGCAAGAGCACCACCCGAAGAGGAGGCCAAGGCAGTCTTTTTGGCTGCGTTTAAAGACCCACTTCGAGCGATGTGTGGAATCATCGATTTCAGCACCAACACAATGGACCAAGTCATTGATCGGGTCCTGGAAATGGACAACACGAGCCCCTTCTTGCCGATGGGGGCGTTACACCAGGCGCTTCCGAAGGAGGAGGACCTCCGGTTCCGACAAGCCCTACAATGCACAACATGCCTAAATTCGGGGCACTCGACCGTTGACTGCACCCTGCGCGCACAGTGCATGATATGCAATTCTCGCGCCCACACAACGAACCAATGCGAGTATAACCTGTTAACTCGACAAGCGGCACCGGTCCGACACATAGAACCGCGCAATCGGGACCCGGAAGAGGATCGATTCCGGAGGGACGACCGCTACCGACGAGAACGCGGCGACAGATACCCCGATAGAAGACGCGACAGCTATGACCGAGAGGAAAACCGAAGGGATAGCTACCCCCGGGACCGGTACGACCGAGAGGAGAACCGAAGGGATAGCTACCCCCGGGACCGGTATGACCGAGACGAATCCCCGGAATACGAGCGACGCAGAGAAGAAAGGCGGCCAGGGAACCGGAATTTCCGACGGAACCAAAGGCGTGGATTCTTCCGTAGAGAGGAGCGTCGGGAGGCAACAAGGAATGACAAACCAGTAGCGGCACCGGAGAACCAAAAAACCGAGGACAACCGCCGGGGAATGCCCCTCCCCCAAACATGGGAAAAAGGAGAATCCAGCAACACGCACAGGGTCTACTGTTATTACTGCCGAAAAGAAGGGCATTACAGTAATCAATGCCCAAGCAAAACAGCCGACAAGCAGCCAGCAGTCAACATGGTGACAGCCGAAGTACAGCAGGTTACGACGCGGTCGAAAGGGAAGGCCGCCGAATGGGAAGCCCAGGAAGCAATCAGAAAACAAGCGGCACAATGGATCAAAGAAGCCAACGAACAAGGTGCGGCGGAAGTAAGAAACCAAAAGATGCCAAGGGAGGAGGAAATCGTACAGCCAGGAGAAAACCCGACATGGCAAGCACTACAAGATTGTCAGATCGTGCTGCCGTTGGCACGGTTACTGCAGTTGGTGCCGCGGTTCACAGCAGACTTACAAGCCGCCGTGAGCAAACCGACGCCGACGCCAGCACCGGCATTTTTCTCCAACCCGGAGGAAGGCCCAGCGGTGGTTGATACCAGTAGCCCAGCAATCACGACAATCGTCAAAGGAAAGGAGATTCCAGGAACAATTATTGACGGAGGCTCCGGGGTGAACGTCATTAGTCGACAGACATGCGACGACCTAGGCATCCAGGAGTGGGAACCATGCCCCTTCTGGTTACGCATGGCGGATACAAGCTCAGTCCGACCAACTGGTCTTATCCGGGACTTGGAAGTAACAATAGGAGGCCACGTATTCCGAATATCGGCCGTGGTACTAGAGCTGAATGTACAAGGCGCATATCCCCTACTGTTAGGACGACCATGGCTGCGAACGGCGCATATCAAGCAAAACAGGCAAAAGAAGCCAGCCGACAAGCACAAGATGGCACCGAGCCGGTCGGGACATCAGAAAAGCAAGCCGAACCAGAAACGGAGAGGGCCTTGCAAACCGGCCCTGAGACCGAGAAGTTAATAGCAACTTTGAAAGAAGAATTACAGGCTCAGGAGGCATTGAGAGATAACGAAAGAGAACAGCGGAAGTTGGTAGAAGACGACAGACGGCGAATGGAGGAAGGCCTTCGCCGAAGCAAAGCCACCAATGACCGACTACAAGAAGAAAACGGGACACTGCAAAAGGAAAGAGATAGGCTGCGCCGACGAATGGAGCAGGAAACTGAGCGGTTGCGAGAGGAACTCCGACAACAAAAGGACCGGGATGATCAGTTGCGAGCTTAGGCGAACCGACGCCTAAAACAGAAGACGGAGGAATTCGACAGACTATGTAAGGATTATAAACAGGCCACGTCGGACATCAAGAATCAGGCAGCAACGTACGACCGACAGATAGAGAAGCTGAAAGAGCAGCTCAAGGAAAACCGCTTGGAATTGTCCAAAGCAAGGGAGGAAGTATCGGCGGAGAAGACCTTGACGTTGGAACAAAGAAAGGAGATGGAAGTACTTCGGCAGAAAGTAGGGGAGCTGACAAAGAGCAGGAATGAGGAGAAAGTGAAGTTGACTTTCGAAATCAACAAATGGCGGAGTACCTGTGACAAGCAAAAAGTCGACTCTGAAGCTCAAGCTCAGTTAATGGCCGACATCATCAAACGGATAAGGAAGGAAAAACAAGCAGCTTCGGAACAGGCTAAAGCAGGGGTTGACCGAATTAAGTTCATCATGTCAAGCTGGAGTACCCGAGCTCAGGCCAGCATAAATGAAAGCACGGAGAAACTCTGGAAGGAATGGGCACAGCAGGCAGCTGAACTGCAGATACTCCGAGCTGATGCAGAAAATCGGAAGATAAACGGAGATGGGTTCTATAAAATGGACGAAGAAAGTATCGTCAACATCCGGGAAGAACTGTCAGAGGATTTCTATGCTCTAGCAGAAGAGCATCTCAAGGAAATCCGAGGGTTAGTAGAGAGGTTGGATGACGGACAGCTCGAAACCCAACTAGAATTGGAAGGGTACGAGAAGGACCGACTGCGACAGGAAGCCGAGGGACACACAACGCCGATCTCCATTAGTGAGGGCGAGCGACCGGCTGAAGAGGATCCAACCAACAATTCACCCCGACAAGAATTACCCGAGGAAGAACTTCCGGAGCAAGAGCAGGTTGATGCCGGGGATGATGCAGAGTGGAGACAGAGAAGTACCGAATCCGGGGAGGAAAGGAGACAACCAATGGAAACCGGAGAGAGCGATACCGGGAACGGAACGGAGGTGGAGCAGGACAGACCCGGACAGGATACAGAAGAAACACCGGTATTACCGGTAGAAGCAGAGTCGGAGCAGCAAGATGCGAAAAGGCAGCCAATCCAATCGGAAGTCGGAGACGGCACAGGCAAAACAACACTTGAAACCTCAGAGCGGAGTTTGCCTGACAATTTGGAGGAAGAATGAAGCCGGCTGTGGGTTCGAAGTGCAATGCACTTTCCCACGGGCGTGCCATGTGTTGGCCGGTCAGAGAAGGCAAATGGGAAAGCAAGGTCGGATCGGATAAATATAGAAATAGGAATAGAATTATTAGGAGGGACGGATCCGGTAGTTGTAACCGATCCGGATCCGAACCGATTCGGTTTCGGTTAACGGTGTCGTGAAGAAAACCGCCCACAAGAGGAATCGGAGGAACAAGGCGTGGGAAACGGCTCTACACACACGCGCGCGCCAAGAAGTACTTAAGGACGAAGTAGGTACATACGAGGATCCTAGGTGGGTAGATTCGGTGGGTATGCAGTTAACGCCAAACGGCCTCTTGACGGGCTATAAAAGGAAGAGGAAGAATAGAAGTGGGGCATCTCCCGGGGAGAGGACGAAGTGCTGCCGAACCGATTTCGGAGCTTCTCTCTCACTCCTGCTCTCTCTGTCTTCTGCTCCATCGCGTACCTGTGCAGGTTTCGAGGAGGCTCGCGCTGTTCCGTGGAACGCCCCGAGTGCGTCCTGCAGCACCTCCGACCTGTTTTCCCTTTTCTGTGCGTCGCGACATACAGGGGTCGGCAGCTGTTCGCCGCCCTGTTCGTTTCGTTAGTATCTGTTTTTTTTTTGTTTTTTTTTGTGCCCCACTGTGGGTTGTAATGCTTTAGTCTGTTATTTTCTTGCATTCATAAGTACATATCTCTCGTTGTTGCGTCCATCTGCGTCGGCGTTTATTTGTGATCTCTGTTTGTTGGGCCGTGTCCCTGCGCAATTGTCGGTTCTGCGCAATCGGATCTTCGGTTCTGTGTAATCGGGTCTCTCTCTCTTACTCCTCTCTCTCTTGCTCTTCGGTTCGAGACCCCCGTGGTCCCTCCTCCTTTCTACACGCAAGGGCGTAGCAACCCCGACATCTTGGTGAACCCGACGTGAAGAGGCGGCAAGGGAGCATGGAGATGGAAGAAGACTTTGACTTCGAGGAAATGGTGGCAAAGATCATGATGGAGGCGCGACGGAAGAAGGCGAAGCGAGAAGCGGCACAACGAGCGGTCGAGAGGGTGGTCGATCGAGTCGGCCGGTTCAACGGGGACGATGTCCCAAAATTTTTGAGAGCCTACAATGTCGAGATGACGGAGTGGGATGTGGACGAAGCAATGCGGCTAGATTTCTTTTGTCGGGTGGCGGCCGTATCAAGGTACGAGGAGGTCAAGGAGCTCCGGCAAGCTCATGAGTCGTGGGTGTCCTTCGAGGGAGCCCTATTGGAAGCGTACGGGTACGCGGAGCCGGAAGGAAGAGGCCGACAAGAGTTCGAACGGTGGGCGGCGTCGGCGAGGCGCCATCGGGGTGCAATGGAGGCATTCCGAGAGTTCGAGCGTCGTTTCTCTCAACTCTCGGAGTGGGAACGGAGATCGGTGGGGGCGGACAAAGTCCTCCTATTTTTGAAGACGGTCCATCATGAGGAGAGGAAGGACATCATGTTCGAGCTTCAAGACGATTATGGGGCGCATGGTCTCACCGAGGAGTGGCCCGAAGTAGAACGGGTGTGCCGACAACATGATAAGAGGTGGTCGGCCACAACACGACCCGCGAGCGGCGGAGAAGAGAGGGCGGTGGGCGGCTACACACCACCGCCGGAAGAGAGCTCGATGCACGACCAACCGGAGGAGTACGACTTCGAGGCGTTGGTATGGGAGGCGTGCGAGATCGTGACGGCGAAAATCGAGGCCGGAAGAGCGTACGACGGTGACATGGGAGAGGGTGCGGAGCAAGCGACCCTCTTGCCTTGCGGTGAAGCGACGGCCATGGAGGCCGGTAACTACGGTTTCGGGACACGGTGGCCTGAAACATCGAGTCGGGAGGAGACGAGCGTCGGTGTCGCGACCTTCCACACACCGGCCCTAGAGGCTTCGGCGGTCGGCCCGAGTGCCGGCACGAGACCTAGAGCTACGGACGGTGGCGGCGGCAAGGCGGACAACCGAGATGAGGACGAGACCGGCGAAGAAGAGGCGGCGGCAAGCATACTCGATGCTTGCGAAACCGAAGACGGGGTAGCCACGGACGACGATGTCCGAATGGAGGTGGCTACGGACGAGAAGAGTGGTGGTGTCGCGACCTTCCACACACCGGTCCTAGAGACTCCGGCACCCGGCCCGAGAGCCGGCGAGAGGCCTAGAGTGACGGACGGTGGCGGCGGCAAGGCGGGCAACCGAAACGACGACGACATGGGAGAGGGTGCGGAGCGAGCAACCCTCTCGTCTTGCGGCGAATGGACGGCCAAGGATGAGGCCGGTGACTACAAAGCGGAGAGCGCCACTTCGAAAGTGGGCGGAAGATTCGGGGCACGGCGGCCCAAAACATCGAGCGGAGAGGAGGCGAGCGGTGGTGTCGCGACCTTCCACACACCGGCCCTAGAGGCTTCGGCGGTCGGCCCGAGTGCCGGCACGAGACCTAGAACGACGGGCGGTGGCGGCGGCAAGGCGGGCAAACAAAATGACGCGGAGAACGGCGAAGAAGAGGTGGTGGCAAGCATACTAGAGGCTTACGGAATCGGAGATGGGGGAGCCGCGGACAACGACGTCCGAACGAAAGCGGCTACGGAGACAACAAGCGGCGGTGCCGGGTCCTTACCCACACCAATCCTAGAGGCTCGAATGGCCGGCCCGAGTGCCGGCATGAGGCTTAGTGCGACGGGAGGTGACGGCGGCAAGGCGGGCAACGGAAACGAGAAGGAAGATTGGAGCGGACAGAGGCAAGACCCCTTGACACCGGGGCCGGAGACTTCGGCGGTTGTGCTCGAATGCCAACGTGAGACCAGAAAGATGGGCGGTGACCGTGAGGAGGTGAGGCCCGGAGAGAGCGCATACGAAGACGAGTATGCGGGGCCCGGAATGGGCGTATACGGTGGGTCCGACGGAGAGGACCGGAGCGGAAACGAGGAGAGAGTCGGGAACCGACCCGACCGGAATACGGCACGGAAGAAGAAGAGAGTAAGGGCCGGCGAACCGGGCCCAAACCGAAGGAAGCCGGCAAGACCGATTGGCCGGTTACGGTTACGGTTACGGTTACGATGGGAGCCGGTAAGCGCGAGATGGAGGCTAACCGGGCACGACGACCATGGTTCGGGGGAAAAACGGAAACAAACGAGACCCTCCATACCCACTCTAGAGACTACGGCGGTTGCGGATCAACATAAGACCGGAGAGACGGCGGGTGGCGGCGAGGAGTCGGAGGCCAGAGCGTACGAGGTTACCGGAACGGATATCCGGTACGAGATGGTGGACGGGTGGGTCCAAGACGGCGAGCCCGTGTCGGAACGGGCTACGGCGACAAAGGAGGAGAAGACCGACACGGAGGTCGGGTCTACGGCGGAAGAGCGAGACGAGATGCATGCAATACGGCCGATGGAGGGCCAAGACACAAGCATGCCTACGAAGGAGCCACATCGAGCGACCGAAGATGACGGTCGGATCACGCCTTCGAGAGGCGAATACGAGGAAGAAGGCGGCGACGACAAGACCTGGCACGATGCTAGGGAAGATTGGTGGGAAGAGGTGGCCTACGGAGAGGCTAAGACCGGCGGCCACGAAGATAAGGCCCGAGAGGGATCCTCCACACCGGCTATAGAGACTCCGGCGGTCGGCGCGAGTGCCGACGTGAGACCAAGAGTGGAGGACGGTGGCGGCGAGGGGACGAAGGCCACAACGGATGAAGGCACCGAGAGAGGCATACGGGAGGTCGCGGAGAACGAAGATGTATGCG
Organism: Azolla caroliniana; assembly: GCF_043228905.1. Classification (NCBI taxonomy): domain Eukaryota; kingdom Viridiplantae; phylum Streptophyta; class Polypodiopsida; order Salviniales; family Salviniaceae; genus Azolla; species Azolla caroliniana. The sequence continues at coordinate 15,338,706 of NW_028230452.1, forward strand.
CCCAAAAGAACGAACACGACATCACGAAGGATGTGTGCGGTCGAGCGGGCCAAGAGGGCCAAGAGGGTGTTCCTTCGAGCGAAACGGAGGTCGGGGAAGAAAGGTACCTTTCCGAAAGGGTACGCGAAGAGGAGCGGAATGCGAAACGTGAGGGCCAAGCAACGAGCACGGGAACGATGGTATGCTCTACGGCGAGAGAGCACGGCAAGCAAAGGGAAGGCGAAAAGTGCGTGATGGGGTCATCGAAGGACCGAAGCACGAGCACGCATTCGGAGGACAACACCGACGTACGGGGAAAGCCTACGGAAGGCAAGCGCGGAGCGAGAAGAGTCGGCACGACGAGGTGCGCGGCACGAAAAAGGCGGATCCGGAGGATATGCGAGGCGGACAAAGGGTCGGCAACGGCGTTCGGGAGGACCGAACGGGGAGGAAAGCGCGGGCATCGGATATGGCGGTCCGAGTGTAGTCGGTGGTTCGAGGAAACACGGTGGACGTGGCGGATCAGGTGGAGGCAACGACTCGGCGAGCATCGTCGAGTGTGGCGGATCGGATGGAGCCGACGGTTCGAGACCATTCGACGAAGATGGTGGGCCGGAAGGCGACGGTGGTTTGTATGGACGGGGTGGACTTGCTCGAAGTGGAAGACGAAGTCGGGCAAGCCCACGAGGTTGCCAAGGGCTCGGTTGGCCGCCTTGGCCGAAAATCTCGCGTTTTGTCCCCTTTTGGCACATACCGGTGGATGTGCGGTTAGGTGGGGGCGGATGTCGTGAAGATTTTCGTCCGTAGGCGGAAACCCGAGCGAAGCAAGCAAACCCGCGATGTGCAACGTTGCACATCAACATGTTGTATTTCTATTTATCGATAGTGATAAGTATGGTGCTAGAAATGCACCTTAGGATTTGTAAAGTGTAAAGGTGATGTGCTTTTGCGCACACATCCACGTGAGAGAGAGAGATAGGTACATAGTAGTTCGTGTAGAGGTGGGAGTTAAGACCCATCCTTCCCACCTCCCCTAAAATCAAGGGAAATATCCCCATTGATTGAAAGGGGATATTTTGTAGCACCCTTTTTGTAAACGGTCTTCTCTCCTTGTGCTAGAAAAGGAGAGGAAGAGCACCATTGTGGGGGTTGCCTTTTTTTTTAGTGTGAGTGAGGTATACCATTTCGTTTAGGGTTCCTTAGTTAGGGTTTCTTGTGTCGTTTGGTGCGGCCTATGCGGCCACCATTGTTGTATTCATTCCTTAATAGAACTTCTTGTTGAGTATCTTGGCTCCATCTTCTTCTTCTTCTTCTTCTATCATAATGTCATATCCATTCTCTTCTCTCTCGAGCTAGTATTCCTTACGAGGTCTTAATCTTCCTCCTCCACTTCCTAGTCCGAGACCCCCGTGGTCCCGCCTCGGATCTACACGCAAGCGCGAAACATCGCGACATCTTTGGTAAGATGTCGGGGTTGCTACGCCCTTGCGTGTAGAAAGGAGGAGGGACCACGGGGGTCTCGAACCGAAGAGCAAGAGAGAGAGGAGTAAGAGAGAGAGACCCGATTACACAGAACCGAAGATCCGATTGCGCAGAACCGACAATTGCGCAGGGACACGGCCCAACAAACAGAGATCACAAATAAACGCCGACGCAGATGGACGCAACAACGAGAGATATGTACTTATGAATGCAAGAAAATAACAGACTAAAGCATTACAACCCACAGTGGGGCACAAAAAAAAACAAAAAAAAAACAGATACTAACGAAACGAACAGGGCGGCGAACAGCTGCCGACCCCTGTATGTCGCGACGCACAGAAAAGGGAAAACAGGTCGGAGGTGCTGCAGGACGCACTCGGGGCGTTCCACGGAACAGCGCGAGCCTCCTCGAAACCTGCACAGGTACGCGATGGAGCAGAAGACAGAGAGAGCAGGAGTGAGAGAGAAGCTCCGAAATCGGTTCGGCAGCACTTCGTCCTCTCCCCGGGAGATGCCCCACTTCTATTCTTCCTCTTCCTTTTATAGCCCGTCAAGAGGCCGTTTGGCGTTAACTGCATACCCACCGAATCTACCCACCTAGGATCCTCGTATGTACCTACTTCGTCCTTAAGTACTTCTTGGCGCGCGTGTGTGTGTAGAGCCGTTTCCCACGCCTTGTTCCTCCGATTCCTCTTGTGGGCGGTTTTCTTCACGACATCCGCCCCCACCTAACCGCGCATCCACCGGCATGCGCCAAATTAAGTTGGCACGGAGAAAACCGGCCCGCCTTTATTCTTCGCCTGCCGGCCCTTCCTCGGCCTCGGATCGGTCGTCGCTGCTGTCCAGGAGAATCGGGTCGGGTTCGTCGTCGTGCCGCTTCTTGAAAGCTTTGATCCTCTTCCCGGCCACGGGTATCGCTATTCTCGTACCGTCGAGCTCCGCCAGATGATACGTCCCGTTGTCGTTGGCGCTCTGTACCGTGTACGGCCCGAACCATCTCCGTGCGAACTTCCGCGTTGCTCGGTGCTGGTTGTCGAGGCTGCTGTCGTAGACGAGCACCCAGTCACCTTCGTCGATTTTCTTCGGTCGTAGCCGGTGCGTTCGGTCGAACCGGGCTTTGTTCTTTGTCCTCGCCACCCGGAGCTTCTCCGTAGCCAGTGCCACGTCCTCCGGTCTCCGCTCGAGCTGTCGTATACGTGCGGTCAACAACTCCTCCCGGCTCATCTCGTCCCTCCAGTCGACCGTTGCCCACGAGGAGATCGTCCGTTCAATCGGCATGATCGGCTTCTGGCCGAACATGAGCTCCGTCGGCATGTACCCGGTTACCGAACTGTGCGTGGTCCGGTCTGCCCACAAAGCATAAGGTAGCAGCCGGGGCCAGTTACCGACTCGGCCTCCGCATGCCCGAATCAACGCCTTGACGATCGGTCCGTGTCCGCGCTCCACCTTTCCATTCGCCTCCGGATTGTACGCAGTGGTGAGCGAGAGCTTGACTCCAAGCCGGTCGAACAGCTCCGCGGCCTCTTCGGCGTCCAACTCCCCTCGGTCAGCCACGATCTTCCCGACGCACCCGTACCGGCATATCACGTCCTCGACTAGGAACCGACACACGGCCGCGGTCGTCTTGTTCTGAAGGGCTCGGCCTTCCACCTGGTTCGTCAGGTCTTCCCGCGCTAGGACCAGATACCGCATCTGTCCTACCCCCATCGGCATCGTCACCAGATCTACCATCCATTTGAAATGGATGGCCGGAGGGTACGTAGGGTGAAGCTCGTCTCGATGTCGGACTATGGAGTGCATCTGGCAGCTCTCGCAAGTTGTCACGAACCGATGCACGTCCTGGTACAACCCCGGCCACCAGTACTTCCCCTTCAGCTTCTCAAATGTCGCCCACGTTCCACGGTGTCCAGCCCAAGGGCTGTCGTGGTAGGCCGCCAGTAGCTCCTCCTGTTCTTCCTTCATCGCCACCACCCGGAGCGGGACGCCGTTCCTCTTCTTCGGGTGCTTCCACAAATGCCCATCTCGGAGAAAGAATCGATATGCTTTCTTCCGGATCCGGTTGGCCTCGTCCTTCGTCCATGACGCATCGGGCGTCATTGTCTTCAAAAACCCGCCGATCTGCAGCCACTCCCCGTCGTACTTGCTCGCGTCGAACTCGTTAAGCGCCGGAGTGCTCATCCCGTTGGTCGTTATGTATGCCGCCTCGAAGAAATCCACGCCGACTTCTTCGTCTTCCGAAACCATGCCGCCCTCGTCGTCGAACCTCGCCCTCGAAAGCATGTCGGCCATGGCGTTGTCTTTCCCGGAAATGTGTCGTATTTCCGGGTCCAGGGACTTGATGTACGCTATCCATCTGAGCATCGCCAGGTCCGGAGTCGCGCATCCGGAAACCATACCGAGAATCGGCAGGCAATCCGTCTCGATGATCACTTCTGTCCCTATCAGGTAGTCTTTGTCGGCCTTAACCGCCGAAACAATACCCCAGAGTTCGCGTTTAACCTGGGCGTATCCTCGCTGCCGTTCACTGAGGACTTTCGCGCCGAATCGGATCGGAAACCGATTGCCGTCCTCGTCTTCCTGGTTCACGACCCATCCGATCCCAGTCGGACTGGTATCCACCGTTATGAATACCGGGGTACCCTTCCCGTATACCGCCTTCCGGAGTGCCGGTGCCGCTGCAAGGGCCTCTTTCAGCTCCCGGACCGATTCCGCGTGCTCGTCTAGCCATTCGAACCTTCGCCCCTTTTTCAGCAACCCGTACAGTGGCTCCGCGACGTGTGCGTAATGCGGGATCCATATGTGGTAGAACGCGCATGCCCCCAGGAATCTCCGTACTTCCGTGACCGAGCTGCAGTCGGGCTTCATCGCGGAGATGGCTTCTACCTTTGCCGGAGACGGTTTCCGGCCATATGGTCCGCACAGGTGTCCGACCACCATGATTTCTGACTGCCCGAAGGCCGACTTCTCCCCGGAGAAGGTGAGTCTCGCATCCTCTAGCCTTTGCAGCACCTTCTCGCAGTCGTCGATGTGCGTCGCCACGAATCGCCGGCATCCGTCCGGCCCGATCGTCTCGTCCTTTTCTTCCACCGGGCATCCCTTGATCGGGATGTCGTCCAGAAACGGCATGGTGATGTCCGGGATACAGTCCCTCAGAACCTTGTTCATCGCATTCACCATGTGGGCCACCGAGTTGGTCCCTCCTTGCGGCAGTGTACACATCCGAACTAGGCCGAGGGGAGTTCGCATCGTCGTAATGTCTCTGCTCTCCACGGCTAGCTGGAACTGGTCGTACCCTGAGTATAGATCCCCGACCGAGTAAATTGACCTTCCGGCGAAGGCCTCCGCGAACTCGTCTATGGTCGGTCCGATCCCAGCGTTCCGAATGGTCACTCGATTGACCGGCTGCAGGTCCTGGATGAAACGCAACGAACCGTTTTTCTTCGGCACGGTAAACCATCGATTCGAATATGGGGCGCTCGACGGCTCGAGAATTCCCATATCAACTTTCTGCCTCAGCAGCTCCATCAACTTTGGGATGTGAGCTCTCGGAACCGGGATTGGCTTGAGATTCCATGGTACATGCGGTACCGTGAATATCACCATCGGCTCCACGATCGTCGGGTCAACGCACCCGATTTCCTCCGGCGAGAATGCGAAGGCTCTCCCGTGCCTTCCGAGCATTCTCCGAAACCGGTCTTCCTCCGCCGGCAGTAGGAACCCGCCCCCACCGATTTTGAGCTCTCGGAGCGTCTCGTCGGTGAAGGTGTGCCCTATGCAGGCCGGATCTCGTAGACTAGGGTCCGATGCAACCCCTTTGATTCTCGACGCGCTGTCCTCCGGTAAGGGTGCCGCGACCGGCCTTACCTTCCGGTCCACAGTCTTGTACTTGGTGCTTACGTGGGCCGTCCGAACTGACTCGAGCCCTCGACCGAAGTCCGCGATGACTTCGTACATCTCCTCGGAACACACCGGTATCGTCCGGTCTTCGTTAAGGCCTTCTTCGACTACTTTTCCCAGCATTCCCAAGGTGTCGTCGAATGAGACCGCCTCCACGGCTCCGTTGATTTCCTCGTCCGGGCCGAGAACTCCGCACGCTCGAAGCCTCCCCTCCGCCTTTGTCTTTTCTCGGCCGCCGATGCCGACCATCGTACACGCTCCGCTGTCGGAGAACAAAATTTCCCTACCTATGGTACAAGGTTTCTTCGGTTTTATCGTACAGGTGTGGGGTTTTCCCGGGGTGTCCGGACTGTCGCGGCCCCACGCCTTGGCAGCCCTCTCTAAAAATCCTCTCGGTTATCGGAACCGAGGGAGTCGCGGTTACGCTCGTGGTTCGGCCTAACCGTCAAAAACTGGACCGAATGGCGCCCGTCCTGGCTCTTGACCCGCGCATAGGCCTAACCGTTGTCCAGCACCTTGGTCTCCATTCGAGCCGCCGTGATGTACGGCTCTCCCAGTATGACGGGGTGCGATGACGACTCCTGCACGAAGAAGTGCTGGTCTATCTCGACATCGCCGATCTTGACCCGTACATTCGGGCAGGCCCCGTGAAGTTCCTCGGTGGCGCGCGTCGCCGCCCTTATCTTCCACCCGTGCTTGGTGTTGATCGGCCATTTGCCCTTCTTATAGAAGTCCATGGACATCAGGTTGATTTCCGATCCGTGGTCCACCAAAGCTACTACCGGTTCCTGGACATCGCCGATCTTTACCGGGGTTTCCGTGGTCGCTCGGGCCCAGTGTGGCCGCGAATAGTGGCTCTCCGCCCACTCGTCTTCCAGCGCCATGTCGTCCAGGTGCGTCGTCCGCACTTCCACCGGACTTTCCGGTTCTGTCTCGGTTGACAGCCTCTTCCGTTTCACCAAGTCCACGATGGAGTCGTGGAACTCCTTCTTGGCGATTCCCAGCACCTCCCGTAGCGACAGCTCCACCTTGCTGTCGAGGATCCGTTCCTCCAGGACCTTCCGTAAGTCCGTGGTTCTTTCTATCTCCGTCCCCAGACGGTATCCGCCCTTCTGGGGTTTACCTTGCGTACCGGCCCCGCCGGCTTCGTCCCGTCGTGGCCCGGACCGGGTCTCGTATCGTTGTGAGGGCCCGGTCGTCCCGGGTTTCCCCACCCGCTTCTCTTCTACCAGAGCCTCGTAGTTCCGGCAAGCGGCTTCCACGAAGCCCGTCTTTTCCTCGACCGGGTCGCTCCACCCGGTCATCTCCCGCACCCGTTTCTCCGCACGGTCCGATTCCTCCCTTTTAAGCCTTGCACCGGCAAGGCCTTCTAGCATCGTCGGCCAGAATCCGGCTTTGCTTTCCTTTCGGGCCTCGCCGCCCCCGACTCGAATGCCGGCCGACGCCGAGTAGTGGACGGTTTCCGCATGTCGGGCCGCCGCCTCTTCCATCAACCTCTTCATTCCGCCTCGCCCGTCGTTTCGGTTTAGGGCCCTTCTCGTGTCGTTGGCGTGAACCCGGCCTTCCCATAGGTACACCACCCGGTTCCTCAGCGCCTCTGCGAAATCGCCGCAGTCTTTTCGGATGTGGCCGACCCCGTCACACCACATGCACCTGTTCCCTGCCGCCGGCCGTCGGTCACGAGCAGGTCCTCCGCCTTCTCTGCGGGCTTGTGCGATTTGGAGGTCTTTTATCGCCCTCGTCAGTTCCTCCAACGCAGCTCCCCCAGTCGAGCCTCCGATCACGCCGGTCGGAGCCGAACCGGATTCCAGCCACTCCCGAGTCTCTTCCCTTCGCACCGGCTGCGCCGGCTCGAGTTTCCTCGCCGCAACTGAGCCCGACCCGGTTGCTCTGTCATCCTCCCATTCTCGCCGTTTGTCGAAACGGCCGCAGGCTCTCTTGACCGCCGCCCAGTCAGTTGTCAGCCCATCTTCGGTTTCTAGCAGGGCGCCCACGTGACTCCGATCCCTCTCGTCAACCGATTTGACGAACAGCAGGACCCGGCTTGTATCCAGGACCATCCTGTCAAGCGCCGAAAGGCGCGCGAAGTTCTCCTCGAACTCCCGGAGGAGTGCCGACGCATTCCTTCCCTTCCCGGGAGACTCCACCCACTCCATGAAGCTTCGCTTCGAAAGCCGGAGCGCGTCGTCCAGTCCGTATTTTTCCAGGAGCCGACCTTCGAACTCCTCCCAGGTACGGCTCTCCGCCCGCACCTCGAGCACCTCCGCGTGGATGCTCGGCATCGCCACTCGGGGAAAACCGGCCAGACGCCTGTCTTCCGGAATGTCCCGCATTAACATTTCCGCACCGTAGGACGCCAGGTACTTCGTGGCATCTTTTCCGGTGAATCGACCGATCGTTCCGACGACCGCCTCAATAGCTCTATCGAGGGCGCCGGTGCCCTCGCGCGCGCTTACTATCCGATCCACGGCCGAAGCCATGGCCTCTGCAAGATCCGCCCCCTTCATTTCCTACTCTTCTGCCGCCTCTTTCACGTCGGGTTCACCAAAGATGTCGCGATGTTTCGCGCTTGCGTGTAGATCCGAGGCGGGACCACGGGGGTCTCGGACTAGGAAGTGGAGGAGGAAGATTAAGACCTCGTAAGGAATACTAGCTCGAGAGAGAAGAGAATGGATATGACATTATGATAGAAGAAGAAGAAGAAGAAGATGGAGCCAAGATACTCAACAAGAAGTTCTATTAAGGAATGAATACAACAATGGTGGCCGCATAGGCCGCACCAAACGACACAAGAAACCCTAACTAAGGAACCCTAAACGAAATGGTATACCTCACTCACACTAAAAAAAAAGGCAACCCCCACAATGGTGCTCTTCCTCTCCTTTTCTAGCACAAGGAGAGAAGACCGTTTACAAAAAGGGTGCTACAAAATATCCCCTTTCAATCAATGGGGATATTTCCCTTGATTTTAGGGGAGGTGGGAAGGATGGGTCTTAACTCCCACCTCTACACGAACTACTATGTACCTATCTCTCTCTCTCACGTGGATGTGTGCGCAAAAGCACATCACCTTTACACTTTACAAATCCTAAGGTGCATTTCTAGCACCATACTTATCACTATCGATAAATAGAAATACAACATGTTGATGTGCAACGTTGCACATCGCGGGTTTGCTTGCTTCGCTCGGGTTTCCGCCTACGGACGAAAATCTTCACGACAACGGTTGCCTACCGAGCACCGATTGTAATCTGGCCGGATGCCTATAAAAGGATCCGATGTTTTGTAATGAAGGGCGAAGAATTAATATAGTTTTGCTTATGCTGATTAATCTTGTCTTCGTCTGTGCTTAACTGTAATTATCATACGCGTGTATTAACATCCTATCCCTACCACCCCTTTGGAGAAGTGTCGGATAGACACCTGTGTTGAGGCTAGTCCAGCCATACATACAACACCGATGTCTCGGTGCCTGCTTCAGGCTATAAAGACTCTTCCTAAGTCGACAAACTAGACGTTCTTGGCTGGGTACAACAAAACCTTTCAGTTGTTCCATATAAATCTCCTCCTCAAGATCACCATGGAGGAATGTTGTCTTGAAGTCTAGTTGAATCAGCTCCAAATCCTTTGCTGCCACAACATCGAGCAAAAATTGAATGGTCGTCATTTTCCCCACTCGTGAAAAAATTTCGTCAAAGTTGACGCCATATTCCTGCCGGAAACCCTTCACTACTAATCTGGCTTTATACTTGGGACATGCCGAATAGACGTCTCTTTTAGCCAATATACCCACTTGCACAGAAGAGCACATGCACATCGATTTTTCGGCAATTCATTTTAGACTCATGTCTTATTGTGTCAAATGGAGTTCATTTTAGACTCCATTACCGGATGTCAGGTGGCCGAATTGGCACATGCTGATGCTTCTTCATATGATGTTGGCTCGCCAGCGTCCATGAAGAAGAATCTGAGAGTATCTCTCTAGAGGCTACGATAGTCTCTCAGATATTCATGAAATGACTAGGCTAGCCGGATTGGGTGGGGTGGTCGATGGTCTGAAGCCGAAACATTCGGTTGTGCCGAGTCGGCATTATCTGAATCAATGTTAGAGAGTTCAGCTACCTGTGAAGTTGATCTCATATTCTGGGTTGGGCAGTCAAGAAGAGACGGCACATCTGAAAAAACTACTCTTTAGACTTCAATTGGCCTTTTGGAGCCGACTCATTGAAAACGACATCCAAACTTTGGTCGACTTGTATGCTTTCAAGGTCCTAGAGTCGATAGTCAAAATTGTTGTCTAGTCCATAGCCAAGGAAAATACATTTCCTAGACCTTAATTGTAACTTCCGACGATCATCTTTCGGCACAAGTGTGAATGCTTTGCAGCTGAAAATTAGCAGCTTCTTGCCTATCCAAAGCTCCTACGGAATTTGAAGTCCTAGAGGCCTACTCGGTGACATGTTGATTATGTGCATTGTTATGAGTAGAACCTCCGCCCAGAAACCATCCGACAATCCAGAATGTTGCAACATGGCGACAATTCGTTCTTGAATTGTCTAATACATTCATTCTGCAACGCCATTTTGTTCCGGACTGTGTGGTGCCATGAATTAACGTCTAATGTCGCACTGTCGGCAAAATCTAACGAATTCTTTAGACTTAAACTCTCCATCTTTATTCAACCATAAGCATTTCAACTTCAGGGTGGTCTGATTCTCCACCATTGCGAACCATTTAGAAAAGATCATGAACACGTGATGTCGTGAAGGATTTTCTTCACGATATAAAAATAAACTTAAATATTGTATTTACTAATATTTCAAACACTTGAACCTACAACCTTATAAACCAAGCACAATGTACGTGCCACTAAGCTAGGCTATTTACTTTTAGAAATATTGAAAAGAATGTGCTTCATGATATAAGAATGAAGCTAAATATTGTATTGAGTAAAATTGAGAGACTTGAACCCTCAACCTTGTATACCAAGCACAAGGTATACACCACTTAGCTAGGTTAGTTATTTTGGAATATATTTCCATCATTATACTTTCCCATGTCTATTTTCATACATGGAAGCTCAAATGAGCGAGATGTCTATCATGCATCACATGCATTGCATGCATGTCTTTACCCTCACATGCATTATATGCATGGGGGAACCTATAAAAAGAGGGGAATCAAGTAAGGGAGGGGAATCAATCAAGAGAAAATTAGAACATAATTAATAAAATAAACAAGTTAGCTTGTTGGTGAAGAGACACGTGTTTCCAAGTTCGAGTCAAGGGTTCAAATCAAGAGTCGGTAGAGAAAGCATTGTAATGTTGGTAAAAACTTGTTCTCCTAATATGAATCATGTTCATATCTTATACTCTTTCTTCTTAAATCATACATTCTCTCTATCTTTTATCTATGCTCATCTCTCTCACACACATTACTTTAAACTCTTATTCTTCTTATCCTTAATCTTCCTAACATTTGTGCGCAAAACGTTATAAAAGTTTCGTCAACTCCCTTTAACCTTAGTCCCTACGACTTCGCTGCACGAACCACAACTACCCCGACACATTTGGTGAACCCGACGTGAAATATAAATCATGTTAACATCATATACTATTGCTTATTGAATCATATATTGTCTTTATCTCTATTCTACGCTCGTCTCTTTGTCACACAATACTTTTAACTCTTATTCTTCCTATCCTTAATATTCCTAACATCGATGCACAAAGCCTTATAAAATATATAGTTGACTCCCGTTAACCTTAGTCCCTACGACTTCGCCGCACGAATCACAACCACCCCGACAACGATCCTTTGTTTGGATTGGATATGCCCACACCTTCCTTGTCGAATCATCAATAAATGTGACCTAGTAGGAGGCGCCATTGAGAAATTGGTGTGGCATCAAGCCATAGATGTCTAAATGGACCGAATCGAGTGGACTTGATTCTCTTAGTGTGGCTGTAGGGTGTGACGCCATGAATTTCTTGTCGTATTGGCAATGCTCGCAGAACTGGTGACAAAAAACGAAGAGTTTGGGGATGTATTCGACTTTGGGTAAATGTGTGACACCAACTTTGCTGAGGTGATTGAGTTGGTCATGCCATACCGATGACACGGGGATATCTACCAAGAATAACTCACCCTCTCTGAAAGTGACTTAGCATGTACAATGAATGTACCTTCGGCCCTCGTGCAAGTAAGAGGTTCCCCTTGTGGAATGTCCACCCTCCTAACAAGAAGCTGGTAGGATGCCGCCTTCGTCTAGTTGTCCAACCGAGATCAGCAGTCTGGTGAGCTCAGGTACATGTCAAACATTGTGTAGTACAATGGTAGAGCCACCCGAAAGGTTGAGCTCCACCGTGCTGATGCTGATTATGGCACAATGTTGCGAATTTTCGACTCAGACTGAGTTAGAGTGTCAGGCCAAATACTACCAAAATTGGGCCAAAATTGGGCCAAAATTTGGTATGACACACCCGAGTCGAGAAGCCAAGTAGTCAATGCTTCAGTTTTGAGTGTCGTGACTGTAGAGTAGAAGAGAGATAGATAAAAAGATGATGATAGAATGTATATATATATATATATATATATATATATATATATATATATAGAGAGAGAGAGAGAGAGAGAGAGAGAACAATAGAAATGGAAAAGAGTTTATATTATAAGAGAACAAAGGTTACAAAGAGTAGGCTAAGGGGCCGAAGACTGGTGTTGAATTGAATGAGTTGTGATGAATGAATAAACACCTATTTATAGGTCCTTATGGAGTATTCTAGAATGTTCTAGAATATCTTAGATATTTAATATAATCATGGAATATCCTAGACATCATATATGTCATTATAATATCATATACATCATATAATCATGGAATATCCTAGACATCAAATATCTTGTAATAACTTAATTATTATGACTATACATCATATATATCATTATAATGGTTAAAGGTCTAACACATAGACCAAGACATTGTGGGTTTGAATCCTTGTAAGCTAAAATGTATGTCTTCATGATGACGAGTTCCACGAGTCGGAAGACAAGATTTCAGACTTGGCTTATGGACATATTTGTTGTGAAATGCAGAAACCATGTCGGAGGCATTAGCAAGATTCTCGGGAGGCTCCCATGTTCGGTCATTAGGTGTATAACCTAACCATTCAACCAAATAATACAATTTGTTGTGGACGATCTTGGAGTCGAGAATGGCAACAACTTCATATTCAAAGCCATCGGAAACTTAGACTGGAGGTAGGGGAGATGTAAGACGACCCGGAATAGAGCTAATTGTGTCGGGCTCCAAAAGTGAAACATGGAAGACCGGGTGAAGACTCATATGAGAAGGAAGATCAATGCGAAATGCCACATCATTGATCTTACCAGATATCACATATGGGCCAAAACGTTGATAATCCAATTCACACCTTGTAAGAGCCATACTCGATCTCCCACTTGAAATGTAGTCGATGAATCACGTTGATGACGGTCAACAACCTTCTTTTGAGTGTTTTGAGCATTACATAAATGGTGCAAAATATCCTGAATTTCTTGGAGTCGAGTGAGCCGATCTTTAGCAGCCAAGTTTGTTGGGAGTTTGGGATGTTCAAGCATCATCCAACGAGGATGGTACCCAATTTTCACAAAAAATGGGGAATATCTAGTAGAATAATGTTCTAAGTTGTTGTAAGCAAATTCCACCAAATGTAATAGATCAACCCAATCATCTTGTTAATAGTTGACAAAACAACGAAGATATTGTTCTACTGTTTGGTTGATGCACTCACTCTGCCCGTTAGTTTTTGGATGGTAGCAGGAAGAGAGTTTGCAAGAAGTATGTAAGAGTTTGAACATGTGCCACCAAAATTTTGAGATGAACTGGGGACCCCGATCACTGATAATATCATCAGGAAAACCATGATGGCGAAACACCTCTCGCATGAGTAACTCGGCTGTCTCTTGGCTAGTAATGGCCTTTGTGCATGGAATTAAATGTGCCATCTTCGTAAAATGATCTACTACCGTGAGAATAGAATCAAAACCCTTGGAAGGTGGTAGATTTGTAATGAAGTCCAATGAAATAGATTTCCATGGACTCTCAGGAATAGGCATTGGTTGTAATAAGCCATATGGATGATGTCAAGGTTTTCTGGATCGGCAACATGTATCACAACTACGAACATAATCCGTAGTTGTGAACGTCTTGTGGATGCCGAAATGTCTAGTCATTGGTGTGTCATGACATTGTTGCAAGACTTGGTGTCAAGAAGAACCATCAGACACATACAAGAGATTTTGTCGAAAAAGTAAACCATCATGCCAACTGAATTGGTTGTAGTCTTGACGAGGATTTTTAGATTGTGAACAAGAAGTACGATCTATGATAATATGGTTCAAAATCTTAGGCGGATTCATCAGCCTCAATATCCTCTCGAATGGAATCAAGAGGACTTGAATCTCTGGGTCTCTGTATAGCATGAAATGCCATTAGTCGTAGACGATCAGGACCCAAGAGGATTTGCTTCTGACTTTCAAATGCGGCCTCTCCTGGTTGAAGTTCCATATATGAACGTTGAGATAAAGCATTTGATTTTCCTTATTGCATCCTAGGGCGATATAGAATTACGAAATCAAAACAAGTTAAGAACTGTGCCCAACGAGCTTGTCGACGACTCAAGACTCAAGCACTTTGGAAGTACGTTAGATTTTTGTTATCATTGTAGACAATGGTATGTTGAGAAAAACCCTCCAAAAAATGATGTCATTGTTGAAAAGAATCCACAGTGCCAAGAAGCTCTTTGTTGTGAATCTCATAGTTGATTTCTGCACCTTCAAATTTTCGTGATTGAAAAGCCGCAGGGTGCAGTTGGCCATCATCACCAATCTGGGATAGTACACTTCCTAGTGCGAAGTTAGATACATCAACTTTGCGTATAAAGCACTTCACTGGATCAACATGCATCAAAATTGGTGCGAATGTAAATGCTTGCTTTGAACCTTCAAATGCAAAGTTTGCATTTGTACTCCACACAAATGGTCCATTCTTTTGTGTCAGTTGAGTGAAGGGCAATACAATCTTTGAATAATCTTTGATGAACTTGCAATAAAAGTTTGTGAACCCCAAAAAACATTGTACATCTCGCACTGAATGTGGTCTTTGCCAATCCAAAACTGTTTGAAACTTTGTTGGGTCCATAGAGATGCCATGTGAAGAGACTATGTACCCAAAGAATTCCACTTGACGCTGGTCGAAACTACACTTCTCCAATTTTGCATAGAGACCATATTCACGCAACCGTTGCAAAGCTTGCTGAATGTGTATATCATTCTCCTCTTGAGTTTTTTAGTAGATCAAGATATCATCAAGGTAAACTATGATGAAAATACCAAGGAAATCTCAAAAAATGTCATTCGCCATATGTTGGAAAACTATTGGTGCATTCGTGAGACCAAATGGCATCATAATATACTCTAAATGGCCATAACAAGTATGGAAAGCAGTCTTCCATTAATCCCCATGATGAGTTCAAACGTGGTTGTAAACACCTCGAAAATCTAACTTTGTGAAATATTTAGCTCCATTGAGGCGTTCCAGAAGGCTTGAGATCAATGGTAGAGCATATCAGTTTCAAATAGTTACTTTATTCAATCCCCAATAATCCATGACCAGAAGAAGAGAACCATCTTTCTTCTTAACGAAAAATATGGGTGCGCCAGTAGGAGATTTTGAATATTGGATAAACCCATTTGCCAAGTTCGCATTGATATATTCCAGAAGAACCTCTAGATCCATGAGCAAAATGTTGGGAATTCGGATGAGATCCGGAGGAGCCGGAAGGAACCAGACCGGATGCAGCAACTAGACTGAACTGGAAGATATCCGGATGGATCCGGTGTGAACCAGATCTAGGGACATATATGCAAATATGTTTCTGGTGTGCCTGTAAAGGCTATATTTGTAAATAGTCTTAAAGTGAAATAAGTATAAATATGACTTAGGGCAATCACTTTGCCATAGAATTTTAGTGTTGTTGTTGTTGTTGTTAGTTGTATCATAATAGTACACAGAGAGAGAGAGAGAAGTGAAGCTGCCGGTTGGCGAAGATACAAAGCTCGAGGTTGTTGCCTCTAAGTCTCCTGTTGTACCTCCTTTCTCATATAATGATAGTTGGAGTCTGTGGGCTCCCGTGGTTTTTCCCTATTAGGGCTTTCCACGTAAACATCCTATGTCGTCTCTTCTGTGTAACTGTACAAACCTCCATTTCTGTTTTGTTCTTTCATAAAGTGTTTGAGTCTCGGTTGTGGCCAAGCGCTATTCCGCACACAAAAGGTTATAAATTGGCCCCCATGGAGGCTCTTTTCCGGGATACAAATCAATTGGGCAACCATATGGTGGATGCTCTGGTAATCTATTCGCCTTCAACTTATCGAACACGTCGGAGAATTTTGTATATTTCTTCGGTAGTTGGACCCCCAATTCTTGTGAGCTCGATGTGGGAGTTGCTAAAACTACGAACACAAACATGTCTTCTTTCCGCCATTCCTCACATAACTTATGTACAGAGATTCTTGAAATCTTTTGGAATCTCATATCCCTTGTTGGAGTTTTAAGAGACTTAGACTGTACTGTGACCCCTTCAATGGTTCTTTTTCTCCCATCAATAGTTGAGTTATGTAGCTCAAACCATGGAAGACCAAGAACTAGGGAGTGCTCTGGACTACTAATGATGTTCATTGATATGACACTAGCCAAATCGCCTAGGACTACATGAATTGGTTCAGACTCTTCAACTATATCACCTAATGCTATGGGGCATCCATTAATGACTCCGATAGACACTGGGCTTGGGAGCTTATGCAATTGAATATTATGCATTACAGCGAACTCATGATCCATGAAACAAGAGTTGGCTCTAGAGTCTAAGAGGGCAGAAGTTGGGACTCGATGGCACCTAGATGTGTTAAGCTCAACTTGTGCAGAGAAAACTCGACTAACTCGACTGGATGAAATGGAACCACGACCAGGGACAAACGCTATATGCCTAGGGCTATCCAACCAAATGGCTCCTATTTTGGCCGAACTTACTCGTTTAACACATCGTCTAATTGGCTCAAGACATCAAATGTATTTTTATGACAAGGGCTACTAGGCCTACTTGGGTTACGAGAAAGCGGGGCAGCAATTGAAATGGGGTTGTCATGGGCACTTACTTGGTTAACTTGTCGTCGTGGTTTATGTGGACAATTCATAACAATATGTCCAAAACCACCACAATAGAGGCATAGATGATTCGCTCGACGTCGTTGCTTTTCAACATCTTATAATGATCCTCGACGTCGTGTTGTCTCGATTTCCATTGGAGTAGGGCCTTTCACCAAACTTGGGTTTGACACTTGGGGTGGAGTTGCGACCACCGAAGCATATGTTTTTGCTAGTCGGAAGCGTAACATTTGTTGGCATTCAGAACGCCGCTCAAATAAGCGATTGTCACTTCACACGACCCAACTTATTGCTTCAATACATGGTTGTTTACGTACCCGTATTTAACGTTTAAATACGTATAGTACCTCATCATTTGTATAGTACGTACTATACCTGAATGTTGTTCAGTCAAATATCATGTACATTTGTCCAATACAGTATTTAATGTATTTATAAATAAACAAGTATAATACGTATTTATAAAGAAAATGTAAGTAAAACCCCAACAAAAAGCTAAAGAATTTTTTTTTTTTTAGTGAAAAAGAAGCCAAAGGAAGGAAGAAAGAAGAATAGAAGAGACGACGATGAAGAAGATGAAGAAGAAGAAGAAGAAGAAAACGAAGAAAAGAGAAACCTATCATGAGTGTGATAATCGTAGATGATTCCTCAATCTATGAAGGCATAATTGTAAATAATTACAATTTGAAGTAGAACATCGTGATACACACTTACACTGATTTATATAATAAGGGAATGCCGACATCCATATTACCACAAGTATTTTAGGATGTGAAATGTTCAAATGTCTTATATGCATTTTAGGATGTAGAACTATACTGTACATCACAAAATTGTGTAAACATAGATGTTTTTTACAATATTATAGATATTTTTTAGAAAGGTAAATAATTTTCAAATTCTAGAAGTATTTGACATACTATACGTAAAATACATATTTTACGTATTTTATAAGTATTTAACATATTAAGAAAACGTATTTAACGTATTTTTAAATTGGGAGGTATACGTGTATTAATACGTTATATACGTATGGTATCCGTACCGTACCTAACAACCTTGCAAGTTCAGTAAGAGATTTTGGATCACCATGGAAGGTAAGAAATAAATCATTCACATTGTTGCACAGACCTTGATGAAATTGGTCCATTAACGCCACCTCATCCCATGGAATATCACATGGTAGGAGGCGAAAATCTGCAACATAAGCGAAAGCATGACGAACTCCTTATCGTAATCATCGATTTTTTTTATTGTTGTCCTCATACTATCGGTGTCTCCAAAGTTGGCTTGGAATTCTTTTATAAACCCTTCAAAATCTTCTAACAATGGCGAGTGCTTCTCTAGGAGTGGTGCAAACCATGCTAACACGGTACCCATTAACAAGGTACCAACTAGTCCCACACGAGCAACATAAGTTGGGTAACGACGAGGATGCAATTTAATCACGAGCCGTACCTGATTTAAAAATCCATGAAATTGAGACCTTGTACCTAATTTAATCACGAGCCGGAAGACTAATATTTGGTTCTTTCGGCGAGGTTTGAACTTCTGCCGCTTGTCGTTGCAATAGTGTAGTCTCCAATTGATGCACCCGTTGAGATAATTCTTCATATTGTTGTACTTTCTCAGCACTTACTTGTTGTAGGTCTCCTAAAAATCTTTGATTTTCTTGCTCCAATGCCACGAATGTGGTTGTTAGCATGTTGCGCTCGGAGAGAACACAGATATATTCTTGCTTGCTGTTGGACTCCATAGTTACGAGAGAAAATTGCTAGATTTTCTTGAATAAGTTTAAGAGAAGAAGAAGAAGAAAAGAGATTCAGTTCAAATTGTCGTGACTTGAGGGTAGGAGAGAGAAAGATAAAAAGATGATGATAGAATGTATATAGAGAGAGAAAGAACTGTAGAAATGGAAAAGAGTTTATATTATAAGAGAACACAGATTACAAAGAGTAGGCTAAGGGGCCGAAGACGGGTGTTGAACCAAATGAGTTGTGATGAATGAATAGACACCTATTTATAAGTACTTATGGATTATTCTAGAATGTTCTAGAATATTTATGATATTTATGATATTTAATATAATCATGGAATATTCTAGAATGTTCTCAAATACTCTAAATATCTTGTAATAACTAATAATATAATTATTATAACTATACATCATATATGTTATTATAATGGTTAAAGTTCTAACACATAGATCAAGACGTTGTGGGTTCGAATCCTTGTAAGCCAAAATGTATGTCTTCATGATAGAGAGTAGAACGTTTGACTCGATTGAATTTTCGATAAATAAGATGTTTGAGTCGTCAATCCCCTTTTTGCTCCAATCCCTAAGCTTTGTCATTCTTGGCCTTGAGGTTGTGGCAATCAACCTTAATATGTTCGGGTTTCTTGCAAATCGCAAATTCTACTATCCTTGGACTTGCTCTAGGTTCAAGCATTAATTGGCTACCGAGAAGAGCTTCTTCATTGGCTGTTCGAGTCGGTCAGCTGAACTCTGTACTACATATTAAGCGTTTTTAACCAAATCGTGTACAAAAAACCTTTTTCAAGCGTCTTCAATCAAAATTGAGCTTTTGGCTTTTGAGTATTGCACAGATGCGCCCGACGCGTTGCACATAGTAGTGACAAAAGTTTCCTAAGAAGGGGGTAGATTGCTCATTAATACAAGAACTTTTAGCTCATGTTCGATTCTCATCCCCTGAGTAGAAAATTGGGAACTTATGCTTTTGTACTCATTTTATGTGTCTGGACCGAATCAAATTCTTTCATCTAACGGTTGTAAAGTTACTGGATCAAATATATCTTTGTGGCAGCGACCTTTTTCTCATAAGTGTTTGACAGTGTCTTCCATAGTTGGAATGTTGTCAGGATTGCACCGTGTACTCCAACAAGTGCATCTGAATGGTGGTCTGGACGATTCGATCTAATTTTGTCCACTCACTCGGCTTGTATTCTTCATGAGCTTGTTCGTACTTGGTTGGGTCAAGTTGGCCTTTCTAGATCAGCTAGTCCTACCTTTGCTCCTTCTAGAAGTTAAAGTTCAATCAGTCGAACTTTTTAGGACTCATCTCTGATGAGCCAGATGTGGAGGCT
This sequence comes from Azolla caroliniana, assembly GCF_043228905.1. Classification (NCBI taxonomy): domain Eukaryota; kingdom Viridiplantae; phylum Streptophyta; class Polypodiopsida; order Salviniales; family Salviniaceae; genus Azolla; species Azolla caroliniana. The sequence goes on from NW_028230452.1 coordinate 15,358,396, forward strand.
ATTTTGTTTGTGTCATCTGAAAGTTCTGGTTGAGGTTGGCTACAATCGGTGAGAGGCTGCAACCGGCTCGTCTACCCGAAATTGATTTAGTTGAATTGGACATGAACTAATTCGGTTAGCCAACTTGTTCTGCCCAGAGTGACTAAGGCCAAATCAAAGTAGAGCTGACTTGTCTATCCCAATTTTTCCTAGTCGAATTCGACACGGATTTGTTGATTGAATTGCCAATTTGATTTCGGATGGCAATTGGATTGTCGAACTTGCTCAAGGTGGCTACGGTGAGTGGTGGGACAAAGCCGCCTGGTCTTCCCAAATATCGCCTAGCGGGATTGAGCATAATTATTTTCTGTTACTGGTCTTGTGGTCAGATACTCGCTCCTTTGGTATTCGACTCAAGGTCTTGTGGTAGGGAGACGGAAGCATGGTCAGGTTCTGTGGCTCGAGGAGACACCGATGATATGAATGAGGTGTAATACCTACGTGATTCATGAATCGAGTGGCGGTGATTGTGGAGACTATGAACTGAGCCGGCTACAATCGATTGGGGATATGCAATACAATACAAATTAAAAGACAAGAGACGCCCAACATAGATCATAACTCTCAAAATAGAGAGGGTATATGCAAACAGATATTCTATTACAAGGCTTAGACTCTCAATACACTAATACAACTCTCTACAACTTTCCATTCCCCTTTTTATAGGGAGCATGGGCGGTTACGTCTAGAATGTGAACTGCTACTACTTCCTCTCATTATGTTACATGCATTTCCTTTTCCTTCTAGCTCCTTGTCCGGCCCCACCCATCTTTGATCCGACTCATAATCCTCCTTGACCTTTCCACACATGGGTTGTCCTGACTGGCCAACACCTGGCACGTCTATGGGACAATGCCTTTGCACGGTGGAACCCAACATGCCAAATAGGCGTCGTCAAAGATATGCAAAATGTTAGGCGTTTGTTGAGCCGATTCGCTAATGCCACTGGTGTTGTTACTGGGTGGTGCTGGAGCGTCCTCTATTTGCATGTCACGTGCTCTTTGGTCCTCTATGGCCGCTATCAGATCGTCTTCGGTTCTCGACCCTTCTTGACAGGATTCCTAGCTCAATATAGGCTGAGAGGCTTGGTCAACCTTATCGCCTTCCTCTAGCTGTCGAGTGGTCACGTCATCTTGTGTTTGCTCAATCAAGCTTGGTTGTGGTTGGTTGCGTCCCTCTATTTTTCTTTTGGACCGATTGGCGCTTATTCGTTTGCCAGGGATCTTGGGGTTACCTATAGCCATGTTCTAGGATTGCTCGCTAGATTCGCTGTTGGGTAGAGTGATGTATTCCATCGCTTGCCCCTCCTTCTCCTCCCCTTCTACCTGAATTCCTTCGGCTTCGTATGCTTCCAATCCTACTGCAAGTTAAAGCTTGGCATCCCCGAATTCTTCCAGTAACCTCTGTTTTTCTTGGGAGTGGAGTTGGGCCAAGGTGTAGTAATCACTTGCTAGCTCCTTTTTCCATCGCGTCAACAATCTTCTTCAGGGTCAGACTCTTGTGAGTGTCCAGTAGAACCCTAATCCTTTCTACACATTTCTGTTTCATTATCCTCAAGTTGTTTAATCTTCCTTGCAGACGATGCCGATTGTACCTCATATCGCTCTTGTATTAAGCCCATGTTGGTCTACAAGTTCTTAATCTCTTTTTCAAGCAAACTCCTCCATCCGAGCCACTTCCTTTTGCATGCCGAGTTGGATCTCTTCCACCATATGTCATTTCGCTGCCATCTAGCCCTCAAACCATTGTTGTTGTTTTTTCGCGGCCTCTTGTTGTTCTTGGATCGTCTCTTCAGCCTATGCCAACATGTTCCACTGGTCCTCGAAATCGGCTGAGAGCTTAATATGTTCCTTATTTAGCTCCTCTAGTTGGCCTTGGAGATCCTTTGTGGCCTTCTTGGCTTCTCTGACCGACAATTGTTAGAGTTCCTCTCTCAATCGAGCAATCTCTAACTCTGCCGCTACCGCCGTCTTCCTCGCTTTCTTAGTTATGGCCTTCTAGGTGTACTGTGTACTATCTGTATATTGTTGTTTCTTGGTTTGTATTATTTTCAGCCAGATAACAACAATAGAACCAAAATGAAGGTTTAATGGAAGCTTAAGAATACACAATACACGGGAGAGACAGAGAGAGAAGAAATAACATAAAACTCAATTCCAAATAATAACACTCTGTACATACAAATGTCCTACAGAACACTTTTTATACAATTCCTTAAAAGGACTAACAGAAGTACTAACATGTACTTCAATGCTCATACGAGCGACTAACACTAACTCCAAGGAATTTGCCTACGTACTAGGCTAACATTGTAGACCTGTAATGGCTACCTGTTACAATCCAATCCGGCTCCTGGTTCCGGATACCAATTCGGCTCCAGCTTATTCAGGTGATTCGGATCCGGTTCAGCTTGTCCGCTCAACGCTCCCTCTCAAGCTCAACTCGAGGTCAGTTTAGGGTTTAGGGTTTAGGGTTGAGCTTGTCCGCTCAACACTCGCTCAACTTGTCCGAATTGGCTATCTCCAATTCGACTTCAACCTTGAAGCCCTTCACCACATCGGACAATGTTCGAGTCTTGGCCTTCTCCTTTTGTGTCAGGAACTACATGCTCCCATGAACACCGCTCGGCCACAACCGAGCTTAGAATCAAACACAGAAAATGGGAATGAAAAAACACGACACAAAAGGAGAGAAGAGTACACATGATGTTTAACGTGGAAAACCCCGAGAGGGAAAAAACCACGGGAGTCCACAGACTCCAAACTATCACTATATCACAATGATTACAACAATGAGTTCATGGAGGCAACGACCTCGTGCTCACGATCTTCACCACAGGCGGCGGTTACAACAGAGGCAACGACCTCTCTCTCTCTCTCTCTCTCTCTCTCTCTGTACACTATTACGTGCTCTCTCTTCTTCTTGCACCAACAAGGAAAAATGACAACAACAACAGTTACTAAAAAGTTTGCCCTAAGTCATATTTATACTAATATGACTTTTCGGCTATTTACAAATATAGCCTCGATAGGCTCTCAGAAACATATTTACGAATATGTCTCTTCATCCGGTTCTCACCGGGTCTGTACCATTCGGCTCTCCGTAGCCGGGTATTCCTCATCCGGTCTTCACCGGGTCTGTATCATTCGGCTCTCCATAGCTGGGTACTCCTCATCCGGTTCATACCGGGCCTGCACCATCCGGCTCTCCGTAGCCGAGTACTCCTCATCCGGTTCATACCGGGCTTGCACCATCCGGCTCTCCGTAGCCGAGTACTCCTCATCCGGTTCATACCGGGCCTCCACCATCCGGCTCTCTTCCCATCCGGAGGGACCTGTCTTCTCCCTTCCCATCCGGAGGAACCTGTCTCCCAACATGGCCCACAACTTCCGGCTATGGTCATCTATGAATGTCACGAAGTACTATGATCCTGCATGTGACTTCGTGTCCACTTGACACACATCAGTATGCACCAACTCCAGTGGTGCATTACGTCTCATCAGTGGCCTTGGTCGGAAGGAGGTCCGGTTTTGCTTACCGGCCAAACAATCAGTGCACTTCTCCAAGTGCATGTTCTTCACTGGAATGAGGTTGTCGTCTGCAAGCCTCTTCATCCCCTTCTCGCTCATGTGACATAGCCTTTTGTGCCACAGCTCACCGGCAGTGTCGGATGCCACGTTCACTTCCTCCAGACATAACCGGGCATTCATCAGGTACAACGTGTTTACCTTCCGGGCCCGAGCCACAATCAGGCTCCCTTTGCTGAACTTCATAACACCGTTCCGGATGCTACCCGTGTAGCCTTCATCATCTAGCCGACCGGCTGATATCAGGTTCAGACGAACCTCCGGAACGTGTCGGACATCCTTCAGCAACAGCTTGCATCCGGTTGGTTTTGTCAACCACACGTCTCCTATGCCGACAATTCGGCATGTACCTTCATTCCCCATCTAGACACAACCGTGATCACTGGCTGAGTAGGATGAGAAACATTTCCGGTCTGGGGTAAGGTGGAACGACGCTCTGGAGTCGACCACCCAGGTCATCTCATCGAGGTTTAGCTCACTCTCCTCAGTGATGAGCATCAACTCTTCTTCGCTTGCCGCGATTGCCGTCGTTCCCTTCTGGTCCGGCCCCCTCCGTTCGTTACCGTTCCGGTCCGGTGTCCGCTTCGAATCGGTACCGTCGATTTCCTTGTCTTTTCGGAAGTGCCGACAGTTCTTCTGGAAGTGTCCCGGCTTGCCGCAATAGAAGCAAGTAGGCCTCCCCCTTGGCTTTGACCGTGTCCCCGACTTTTCCCGGTTCTGGGGACTACGGTTTCTTTGTCTTCCGCGTTCCGATTCGGTAAGGAGCGCTTTGGAGTCGGAGCTAGTATCCTTATCTTTCTGATGTGCCTCCTCATCTAGCAAGCTCGACTTCACTCTTGCTAGGGATAACCATTTCCCTTCCGGCCCGGCGTTGCCCAAGGTGACAACCAACGTCTCCCAGCTATCTGGGAGGGAACCGAGCAGGAGTAGTGCTAGTACCTCATCGGCAAGAGGTACTTCCAATGATGTTGCCTGGTGGATCAGCCCCTGGAAGGCATTCATGTGCTCCGCCATGCTGGAGCCATCTTGGTACTAGAGTCTTACTAGCTTCCGGAATACCGAAACCTAATTAACAACATTTTTGTTTTGAAACATAATGCCGATCTTCTCCCAGAGCTCATGAGCCTTGCTCTCTTCATTGAAGTTGTTGTATAGGCTCATGTCGATGAAGCACCGTATGTACGCCGTGCATCATCTCTTCATGTGCATCACCTCCCATATCATGGCGTCGATTTTGTCCGGTCTCTTGTCCCCGAACTGAACCGGCAACCAAAGATCTTTAACCACGAGCATGTCCCTCATCTTCGACTTCCACACCGAATAGTTGGAGCCGGTGAGCTTGAAAATACCTCCCAACAAATTGTCCATTTTCTGTGTCGTTTCGCTCTGATACCACTTTGTCAGGAACTACACGCTTCGATGAACACCGCTCGGCCACAACCGAGCTGAGAATCAAACACGGAAAACGGGAATGAAAAAACACGACACAAAAGGAGAGAAGAGTACACAGGATGTTTAACGTGGAATACCCTGAGAGGGAAAAAACCATGGGAGTCCACAGACTCCAAACTATCACTATATCACAATGATTACAACAGTGAGCTCACGGAGGCAATGACCTCGTGCTCACGATCTTTGCCACAGGTGGCGGTTACAACAGAGGCCACGACCTCTTCCTCTCTTTGTACACTGTTATGCGTTCTCTAGTCTTGCGCCAACAAGAATGACAACCCCACAACAACACTATTCTCTGTTTGCCCTAAGTCATATTTATACTAATATGACTTTTCGGCTATTTACAAATATAACCCCGATGGACTCTCAGAAACATATTTACAAATATGTCCCTTCATCCGGTGAGCACTTCTCATTTCCCATCCGGAGGGACCTGTTTCCTAACATTTTGGGCAGCTCGGTCCTTCTTGACTCTGCCACCGTCGTAACTTGTTTCAACTTTATTGGATGTGCTGACATCTTTAGTCAACCCAGTTTCCTTTTTCTTCTTGTCTCCCCCTGCTTCAATTGTTTCCTTCTCTCCAGCTCCTGTTTTTGTGGTCTCTATTCTGGTTCTCACCGTGCCAGTACCAGTTCTTCCCCTCAAGTGTGGCATGTCAAGATGCTGAAGACCAAGCATCTCCGAAAAATGTTGCAACTTGTCGATTCTGAGGGCCTTTGTGAAGATTTCGGCAACCTCTTGATCCATCCAGACTGAGGACCCGCTTGTGCACAAAGTGATAATGCACATCTATGTGCTTTGTCCGAGCATGGAACACAAGGTTCTTGGCTAGTTGCATGTTGCTCATGTTGTTGCAGTAGATTTGGAGATCTTGTAGTAGGCACCGAAGCCATATGGCTTCACAAGTGGCAACAATATCGTCCTGATATTCAACCTCAGTGCTCGACAGAGCTACAATCGGCTACTTTTTGCTGCTCCACACAACAGTCGCGCTACCTAGAGAGAACATGAATCCGAAAGTGGACCGTTGATCTGACGCATCTCCAGCTCAATCAGGATCTCTATAACCGACTAGCTTTTCGGTTATACTGTGTCGGTATAACAGTCCCTTGTCCTTAGTGCCGCTAACATACCGGAGTATCCAGTGCGCACTAAACGTGTTCCATGGTTGGCTTCTGCATGAATTGACTGATCGTGTCGACAAGATAGCTAATGTTGAGTTGGGTGATCCTTAAATAAATCAGGCTTCCGACAATTTTTCAGAACCATCTCTCGTTGCAGGCCAGTCCGGAGTCAAGGCGAAACTTTAGGTTCCGGTCCAAGGGTGTGGAAACTGGTCAGCACTTTGTCATGCCGAACTTGTACAACATATTCAACACATAATGTCTATAGGACAACAATATGCCGTCGGGGATGCGGATCACTTTGATCCCTAGGAAATAATGAAGGTCCCCTAGGTCCTTCATTTTGAATATGTCCAACAGTTAGGACTTTCCTCGGTCGATTTCAGCGAAGCCGGGTTCGGTGATGACTAGATCATCTACATATAACCAGATACATATTGGACCGTTCGGATCTTTCCGGATGAACATCGAAGAGTCTTACTTTGAGGCCCCAAACCCCATCGTACGCAACCGATGCGTGATCTTCGAATTCCAAGCACATGGAGCTTGTTTCAGGCCATAAAGAGACTTCTTGATTCGGTCTTTCATTGTTGACTTGTTCATCGCCGATTGAATTCCGGGGGTTGGATCATGTAGACTTGTTCTTAAAGGTCACCTTGAAGAAACGCATTCTTCACATCCATTTGGTGAAGATGCCACCCCCTTGCCGCAACAACCGCCAACACCACACAAACCGTCATCATCTTCGCTACCGTAGTGAAGGTCTTGCAATAGTCGATTTCGTGGGTCTGCGCATATCCTTTGGCCACTAACCATGCCTTGTACTGATTAACTAAAGCGTCAACATTATACTTTACCTTGTACACCCACTTGCAACCGATCGGTTTGCAATGTCGGGGAGGGTGAACCAGGTCCCATGTGTCGTTGGCATCAAGTGCCTGCATCTCTTCCTCCATCGCGGCATGCCAATGTGCATCCTTTTTCGCTTTTGCATAGCTCTCCGACTCACGGACTTCCGCGACTTTCGTCATGTACGCATAGTGATGCGCCATGTACTCATTATATCCATACCTCGTTACGGGGTTCTTCTAGAGGGTGGATTGGCACAACTTCTCATTAGCCGATTTTGAGGCCCTCTTGGCTGGCTCGAACTTCATCTCCGAAGGTCCATCTTTGTTCTTGTTGAGAGACAAGCTCAACATTGGGTGCGTAAACTAGGTGCGTAAAACCATACGCAAATTATAGTTGTGGCGGTTTTTAAACCAAGAGGCTATTAGAACGTTATTCCTCGTAAAGAATAGTTTTGGGAGTTAGTGCAGAAGGCTCATTTATGCGCGGTCAAGTACTGGCAGTACTTGTGTCAACCCAATAGTCGGGGCTTGTATAAAAGGTGCTCACTGAGCACGAAATATGTACAGAGAACATACAGAGAATTATTTTGAATATAGTTTTGTAGTTTCTGCTCTCTCTCTCTCTCTCTCTCTCTCTCTCTCTCTCTCTCTCTCTCCGTCACCTTCTCTGTGATTTCTGTGTTTCATAGAACTGTCTTATTTCCGAACCATGAACTTTGTGTTCTTACGCATACGCTTCCGCACACGTATTCTTTACATGGTATCAGAGTGTGAGGGCTCCGATCCTCTGCAGTCAACATAAAAGCTTGCGATAAAGACAAAGTTAAGTTATTTGTCTTCGGAAAGGATAAGAAAGCAATATGGACAAAGGAATGGGAAGCTCGCTATCGACTAAGAAGCTCGACAAGAGAAACTACGCATCTTGGTCATACAAGATGCACCAACACTTGCTTGTTCATGGTTACTAGAGTTATGTCAATGGAGCTAATGATGCAACACCCGAATCGACGCACAGAGACTTTTGGGCTTGGGAACAAGCGGCAAGCAGAGTTCTTTACTGCTTCATGTCCTATGTGAGCGACCAGCTCTTGAGCTATATTCGGGGTGCTAAGACGCCAAAGGACGTGTGGGCGAACCTCAAGAGGATTTTCTCCGCTAGCACAACGGCCAAGAAGCTGCAACTCAGGCTGGAGCTCAACAATGTCCAACAGAAAGATCAGTCTATGGTTGATTACACAACCCTAATCAAGGAGATCTGCGACTCTCTCGCCTCCGTCAATGTGAATGTTGACAAGCACGAAATGGTGCAGGTGTGTCTTGATGGGTTAGCATCAAAGTTCAGAGCGTTTCAGATGGAATTCTACACAAGGGAGATTACGCCTTCGTTCTTCGAGCTTCAGTCAATGTTGCTCATAGATGAAAATCACGTGGCTGCGTTGATGAGTACACACACTGACAACAAGATTTTTTGCACGGAGGAAGATAGGCGCCGTGGTCATGGTGGACAAGGCGGATCGGCACGCAATGGAGGCGGCCAAAAAGAGCAGAACGTGCGGCATAATCGAAATGCCGGAAGCATGGGGAATCATAGCGGCGCCGGAAGCTGTCAAGAGAAGGCCATAACGGAATGCAGGTACTGTGGCAAGAAATGCCACAGGGAGAGCAAGTGTTGGAAGAAGAGAGCATATTCAAACAAAGCCGGATCAAGCGAAAGAGACAAAGGAAGGCGTCAAAAATCGCACTACGCCGAGGGCTCCGAACAAACTGAAAGTGGATCGAGCTTAGCCTTCATAACAAAGCACAAGTCCAATTCAATGGCCGTGAACACCTCGAAATCGAGTGAGGTGTGGTATGTTGATTCCAGAGCGTCAAATCATATGACGAGTCATGAGGAATGGTTCTCATACTTGGAGAAATCAGAAAAGCAAGGATTGGTCGAAACGGGAGAAGACACTCCACATACCATCGAATATGTCAGAGAAGTTCCCCTCAGCCACGTCGGGCAAAAAGGGAAACTCATGAACGTGTTGCACGTCCCGACAATAACCAAGAACCTAGTGTCGGTCGGTCAGATCGTCGATCAGGGGATGCAAGTTCGATTCACGCACCTCGGGTGCTACATCGAAGAAGAAGGCAAAGTAATAGCGCAAGGGTGCCATGAAGGGATGATGTTCATCCTCGACACCAATCAAGCCGGAACCGCGTTGTTCGCGAAAGGACAAAATGTCGAGTCGGACATCGATCTATGGCACAAGCAGTTCGGCCATGTTAACTTCCCACGGCTTCGTGAAATGCAGACGAAGAACATTGTTTTCAGATTGCCGAAATTTCGGGGCCGTAATGGCCAAGTCTACGAAGCTTGCCAACTTAGGAAGCTTTCACCGACTTCCATTCCCCAATGAGCGTAATCATAGTCAAAATCTGTTGGATTTTGATCCATTCGGATGTGTGGGGACCGACACAGAACGTGAGTTTCGGTGGAAGCCGTTACTTTGTAACCTTCATTGATGACTTCACTCGGCATACCTGGGCGTGCTTGATCGCGAAAAAGAGTGAAGTCTTCACGTGGTTCTTGAAGGTGAAGGGCCTTGCGGAAAGAGAAACTAGACGAAAGATCAAGTGTCTATGGTCCGATGGTGGGAAGGAGTACTTCTCCAACCAGTTCACGAGTTATCTACAGAAGGAGGGAATTCGGCGAAAATTCTCTTGTAGATATACGTCGGAGCAAAACGGCATAGCCGAGGGGAAGAATCGGACAATCGAAGAAGCCGCCAAGGTAATGCTTGAAGAGAAGCATATGCCGAAGTTTTACTGGGCTGAAGCCGTAAGGACGACAGTTTACTTGCAAAATCGGACCTATGCTAATGGAGGAGTGTCGCCACATGAGTTGTATTACGGCAAGAAGCCGAACTTGGCACACTTGAGGATTTTTGGCAACATCACGTACGTACATGTGCCGAAGGAGAAACGGAGGAAGCTAGACGCCAAAGCCAAAAAGTGCAACTTAGTCGGCTATTCAGATGATCAAAAGGGGTATAAGTGTTATAACCCCCGAATGAAGGATGTTCACGTAAGCCGAGATGTCGTCTTCGACGAGTCCGCTTCGTGGTACTTGCCTTCGCCTCCAATCCCTGATGACTCCATTCCGAATTCTGAAGAAGAGGTCAACGAGGATGAGCTGACTCCGTGTGATGAGGAAATCGGAGCTTTGACAGAGAGTCTAATCTCATTTCGGCTAAGTCGGCCGAATGAGGGGTTGAGCCGAGATGGCCAACCAAATGAAGATCCGGCGAGTAGTGGAGACTCAACCGTGTTGTCACCGTGTAAAAAACCGAGGAGACGGTTTATGTGTAAAGAAAAAGGGAAGAAGAAAATGTTAGAATACGATTTCGGCAGTGCTGAGTCTGATTTCGAGCCAATCAAAAAGGAATCTCCACGGAAGAAGTCGAAACCGGCCGAAAAGGCCATGAAATCGGGTAATCACGAATTACGCCGATCTACCCGCCTAACGAACCTCGTAAAGAGGTACGGGTACAATGAATACATGGCACACCTTTACGCGTACATGACACGAGTGGTGGAATTGCGTGAGCCGGAGAGCTACGCAGAAGCAGCGAAAGACGCAAATTGTCGTGCCGCAATGGAGGAAGAGATGCGTGCTTTAATAGACAATGAGACTTGGGACCTGGTCGACGTACTAAAGGGTGTAAACCGATCGGATGTAGATGGGTGTATAAGGTGAAATACAGCACCAATGGCTCCGTCAACCGATATAAGGCCCATTTGGTTGCGAAAGGCTACGCACAGAAGCACGACATAGATTACGACGAGACCTTTGCACCAGTCGTGAAGATGACTACCGTGCGAGTTCTGCTAGCCGTAACTGCGGCAAAGGGGTGGCATCTACATCAGATGGATGTAAAGAATGTGTTCCTGCAAGGTGATCTTGAGGAACAGGTGTACATGGTACAACCCCCTGGATTTCTATCTGAACAGAACACTTCGGCAGTTTGTCAATTGAAGAAGGCGTTATACGGACTTAAGCAAGCCCCGCGAGCTTGGAACGTGAAGATTACGCAACAGTTGCGTAGAATGGGGTTTACAACGTCCAAGTCAGACTCTTCATTATTTGTTCGGCAAGGTAAACACAGACCGGTTAGTGTTTTACTTTATGTTGATGATTTAGTCATCGCCAGTGCCGATCGGGAAGAAATCGGTCGTGTCAAGTCTCAGCTTGCGGCATATTTGAAATGAAGGATCTTGGAGACCTTCATTACTTCCTCAGGATCGAAGTGATTCGTTCCCTCGAAGGCATATTGATCAATTACCATCATTACGCACTGAATATGCTCTTCAAGTTCGGGATGGCATATTGTAAGCCCATCTCGACCCCTTTGGATAGAAACGTAAAACTTCGCCGAGATTTGGAAAAGGCGTGCGACCCAACATTTACTTGACGATCACTCGACCCGACCTCAGGTATCCAGTCGGAATGATCAGTCAATTTATGTCATAGCCCACGACCGAACACCTTCAGTGCCACAAAGAATATTACGATATGTCAGCAGCACAAAAGACATGGCGTTGTTCTATCGTGCAGGCATAGCCGAACAGTTAGCCGGCTACACGGATGCCGATTGGGCCGGAAATGCCCACGATCGTAGTAGATCCACATCCGGATACGCATTGTCATTGGGAAGGGCGGCAATCGTGTGGAGTAGTAAGAAGCAGCCGACAATAGCGTTGTCGAGCACGGAGGCCGAATATCGAGGGGCGACTGTCGCTACGTGCGATGTCATCTGGCTGAAACGGCTATTACGGGATCTACATGTGGAGGTGTCCGATCCAACGATTATATATTGTGACAACCTCAACAACATTCACCTTGCGAAGAACCCTGTGTTCCACACCCAGACCAAGCACGTTGAGGTGCATTATCATTTCGTTCGCGAGCGTGTCCTTTCTAGTGAAGTCGAACTACTATATGTTCCAATGGGTCGGCAAATTGCCGACATCTTCACCAAGCCCCTTGGTCTCGACAAGTTACGGCATTTCTCGGGTGAGCTAGGTTTGCATCACCTCGACACGCTGAACTTGAGGGGGAGATAGGAACAGGAGCATGAAAGGAGCGGTAGTGACCGCTATGCCGAAATAGATGAAGAGTTCAATTTCGGGCCGACTGAACAAGCCGAAGAAGAAGGAAACAGGGGCCGTAATCGAGTAGAAGACGAATTGGAGACAGCCAATTCGGGCGAAAGTGAAACTGAATCGGAAGTGTCTGATTTAATCGAAATGCTCAATTCGGACATTACGAATCAACTGAGGGCCAAGCAGAGGAAAGGGCAGCGAAAGAGGCGCCAACACCACGACAGCAAGGGAGCTAAAAGGGGTTGCATGAGCAGACAAGCTGACCGGAAGGGTCGAAGCGCGCGGAATCGAACGGATCAAGGTGCGCAAGCGAGGCATGAAGCCAGGAGAGGCCGGAGCGAAGATCTGGAAAAGCAGATGGAACCTCAAGTTGAGCTTGAGGGGGAGTGTTGAGAGACAAGCTCAACATTGGGTGCGTAAACGGGTACATAACCTAGTACGTAGACTAGGTGCGTAAAACCATACGCAAAGTATGGTCATGGTGGTGTTTAAACCTAGAGGCCGTTAGAACGTTATTCCTCGTAAGGAATAGTTTTGGGAGTTAGTGTAGAAGGCTCATTTATGAGCCTTCAAGTACTGGCAATACTTGTGTTAGCCCAATAGTCAGTTGGGGCTTATATAAAAGGTTCTCACTGAGCACAAAATATGTACAGAGAACATACAGAGAATTATTTTGAATATAGTTTTGTAGTTTTTGCTCTCTCTCTCTCTCTCTCTCTCTCTCCCTCTCCTTCTCTATGATTTCTGTTTTTCACCGAACTGTCTTACTTCCGAACCGTGAACTATGTGTTCTTACGCATACACTTCCACACACGTATTCTTTACAGTTCTATCCAGAGTCGGATTCACTCCGATCTGACTCGTCTCTACCAGTGTCCTATTCCGGCATCTTCTTCTTCCCCTTCTCTTTGCTCGTGAGTCATCTCCTTGGTTTCGTGTGTGGGGAAAGCACGTTTGAGTCTCTGCTACTCATTGGCTCATCATTGGATTGGTCATTCCGACTTAGTCGTTGTTGACCGAGCAAGCTCAACCGAATCCGAATCGGTTGAATAAGCCAAAGCCAGAGCCAGTTTAGTGTCCGGATGATATCCGGAACCATGAGCCAGATCGGATTGAAACCGGTAGGCCATTAGAGGCCTACAGATCCGGCCTAGTACATAGGCATATTTTTGGGAGTCAATGACAATCGCTCCTGTGAGCATTGAAGTACCTGTCAATACTTCTGTCAGTCCTTTATGGACTTGTATAAAAGTGTTCTCTTAGCACATTCTATTTACAGAGTTGCAGAGTATTATTTTGAATTGTGTTGTGTTTATGTTGTGCTCTCTCTCTCTCTCTCCTGTGTATGCTTATTCTTTGAGTTAAGCTTCCATTAAACCTTCTTCTCTTTACTGTTACTATCCGGCAAAGCCGGTTTGGCATACACTTCCGCACGCTAACGTTCACATGGTATCAAAGCGCGAGGGTTGAGAGCCTCTGTAGCCGACAAGCGACTAGTGAAGACAAACCCTAACACCCGGTGAAAAATAAAAGAGAACGTAAGATGGACTAAGGAATGGCAAGTTCACTTTCGACAGAAAAGCTTGACTGGAGCAACTATGCATCCTAGTCATATAAAATGCACCAATACCTGTTGGGGCATGGATATTGGAGCTATGTGGAAGGAACCAACGAGGTAGCACCGGAGCCGTCACACAAAGACTTCCCGACATGGGAGCAATGAGCAAACCAAGTATTGTACTACCTCACGTCCGGTGTGCACGATCAAATGCTCGGCTACATCAAGGATGCAAAAACGCCAAAGGAGGCCTGGGAAAATCTTCGGAAGATTTTCACCGCGAGTACCACAGCCCTCAAGTTGCAGCTCCGACAGGAGCTGAACAACATCTGGCAAAGAGATATGTCGGTTATGGACTACACCACTAAGATAAAGGACATTTGCGACACACTCAAGTCCATCAATGTGACAGTGGACGAAGACGAGATGGTCCAGATCTATTTCAGTGGTCTAACACAACGGTACAGGCCAATCTGAACGGCAATTTGCACCCGGGAAAAATCACCGCCCTTCTTCGACTTACAATCAATGTTGATGGTCGAAGAAAACCACGTCAGTGGGTCGAGGACCACTCAATCGGACAGTCGGATATTGTACACGGAGGTGGATTGATCCCTTGGGCGTGGAGGATGAGGTGGGTCGGCACGCAATGGAGGCGGCCGGCAAAAGGAGAACTGAAGGCATAGAGACAATGCTGACAATAGTTCCATACCCTCAAGCAGGGGGAGTCAAGCCAGTGTCGGAAACTAGCAAAGGCCAACACGGAATGCTCGTATTGTGCCAAGCAAGGCCACAGAGAAAGAAAATGCTAGAAGAAGCGTGCCGATTCGGATAAATCCGGATCTGGCAAGACCGGACTAGGAAACCGGCAAAGCTCGTACTACGTGGAAGGATAGGAAGGATCCAGAAAGGGGCCAGACTTTGTGATGACGCACAAGGCCAACTCGATGAAGAATACCACTTCCAGACCGGAGGAAGTGTGGTACGTTGATTCTGGAGTGTCAAACCACGTGACGAGCCACGAAGAATGGTTCTCGTTTTTGGAGAAACCGGAAAAACCGGGAATCGTCGAAACCGGACACGACACCCCTCACCCGATTGTGCATGTCGGAGAAGTCCCTTTAAGACATGTTTGACAAAACGGAAAGTTGATGAACGTACTACACGTTCCGACAATGACAAAGAACCTGGTGTCAGTCAAACAAATCGTCGATCAGGGAATGTAGGTGTGGTTTACGCACCTCGGGTGCTTCATCGAGGAAGAAGGCCGGATAATCGCGCAAGGGCGTAGAGAAGGGAGGATGTTCATCCTCAACACAAATGACGTTGGCACCTCCATGTTTGCCAAAGGACAGAAGATTGAACAGACATCGATCTCTGGCATAAGCTGATCGGCCACGTCAACTATCAGAGGCTTCAAGATCTGCAATCGAAACAAGTCACGTTTGGATTGCCGAAGTTTAGTGGCCGGAAGGCCCAAATATGTGAAGCCTGCCAACTCGGGAAGAAA
Source organism: Azolla caroliniana (assembly GCF_043228905.1). NCBI lineage: Eukaryota > Viridiplantae > Streptophyta > Polypodiopsida > Salviniales > Salviniaceae > Azolla > Azolla caroliniana. Next base: position 15,373,669 of record NW_028230452.1, read on the forward strand.
CACCGGCTTCCATTCCCCACCCAACGAAATAGGCACCGTAACAAGCTCGATCTAATCCATTCGGATGTATGGGGACCGACACAAAACATTAGTCTTGGCGGGAGTCAGTATTTCATGTCCTTCATCGACGACTACAGCCGGCACACATGGATCTACCTCATCGAGAAGAAGAGCGAAGTCTTTGACTATTTCTAGAACCTTCAAAGCTTAGTCTTTGACTGTTTCCAGAACCTTCAAAGCATGCCCAAATTCTACTGAGTTGAGGCGGTTCGGACAGCCGTCTACATCCAGAACCGAATCGGGGACAAGGTGTCAGCAAATGAGATGTATTTCGGGCATAGCATATGTGCATGTACCGGATGAGAAGCGGAGGAAGTTGGATCCGAAGTCAAAGAAGTGCATCCTAGTCGGTTACTCGCATGAGCAGAAGGGGTATGGGTGTTATAACCCCCAGACTAAACAGGTCCGAGTAAGCCGAGATGGACCGACTCTGACCCGATTCCTGAAGATGAGGCTAGTGAGCCCGAAGAGGTCCAGGTAGAAGATGAAGACTTCGGTACTCTAAATGAGAGTCCGATCTCATTCCGGCTAAGTGGGCCGAATGAACGGCTGAGTCGGGATGACCAGTCAAATGAAGAATCGACGAGTAGTGGAGACTCGGTCGTGCTCTCCCCACGCAAGGAATTGAGGAGATGGTTCACGCGCAAAGAGAAGGGGAAGAAGAAGATGCCGGAATACGATACCGGCAGTGAAGGGTCAGATCGGAGAGAATCTGGCCCCGGAAAGGGAGAAGACGAATCTTCAGAAATGAAGCCCGAACCGGCCAAGAAGGGCCTCAAACCGGGTATTGACAAGATACGCCGATCAACCTGCCAGAAGAACCCTGTCAAGAGGTACAGGTATAATGAGTATATGGCGCATCACTATGCGAACATGACTAAGGTGGCGGAAGTGCGTGAGCCAGAGAGCTACGCAGAAGCAGCAAAAGATGCAAATTGGTGTGCTGTTATGGAGGAAGAAATGCGGGCACTTGATGCCAACGACACAAGGGACCTAGTTGGCCCTCCCCAACAGTGTAAACCGATAATTTGCAAATGGGTATATAAGGTGAAGTACAATGTTGATGGTTCGGTCAACTGGTACAAGGCCCGATTAGTGGCAAAGGGATACGCACAAACCCACGAAATCGACTACGACGAGACCTTCGCTCTAGTAGCGAAGATAAAGAAGGTTTGCGTGGTCTTGGTTGTTGTTGTGGCAAGGGGGTGGCATCTTCACCAAATGGACGTGAAGAATGCGTTTCTTCAAGGTGACCTTGAAGAACGGATCTATATGATCCAACCCCCTGGTTTTCAATTAGAGATGAACAAGTCCGCAGTGTGCTGACTCAAGAAGTCGCTTTACGGTCTAAAGCAAGGCCCCCGAGCTTGGCATGCGAAGATCACGCACCGGTTGCATAAGATGGGGTTTGCGGCCTCAAAGTCCAAATCGTCACTGCTCATCCGGAAAGGTCCGAACGGTCCAGTCTGTATCCTGCATTATTTTCTTGGGATCGAGGTGATCCGGTGTCGCGAAAATACGACGAGGATACGTGAACGTTGAGGCAGGACCCCGGGGCCTCTGACTAGAGGATAATCACATTTGTGCGTTTATATTTTTAACAAGTAACAGAAAGAAGAAATTTAATAATTTTCATTAACAAAGGAAAAAGAAATTACAATATGTCCCAAGATTTGGATTTAGAAGTTTTAGGTTTACTAAGATTAATAGAAAAGAAAAATTAGGGGTTTTGAGAGATATGGCTTCCGTAGGGAAGAAGACGGTTTTTGAGTGTTATGGCTTCCCTAAGATAAGAGAGTTGAGGACAGGAAAATTAAGATAATATGGAAAGTGCCTCCTCGTGTAGGAAAACAAAAAAATGGAATAAATATGGAGTTCTCCCTTGATAATAGCCTTTCCACTTTTTGTTGCATGGCCTCTACTTTTAGTTGCCTAGCTTTTTCTTTTGGTTGCATGCAACTGTCCACATGACCTTTACTTTTTCCATGCACTCCCTTCTTTAGTTGCTTGCGTCCACATGGCCTTTACTTTAGTTTGTTGCATGATCCAATCTTTCGTCCATCCGCGTCCAACCTCGTCCGGTAGCCGGTTCCATTTTGCTTGCCGGCCGGTTCCGATCACGGTTTTGCTTGCTGGCCGATTCCATTTTGCTTGCCGGTTGGTTCCGGTTCCGATTTTGCTTGCCGGCCGGTTCCGGTTTTCTTGCCGGTTCCGGTTCCGGTTTTGCTTGCCGGCCAATTCCGATTTTGCTTACTGGCCGGTTTCCGGTTTTGCTTGCCGGTTGGTTCAGGTTTTGCTTACTGGCCGATTTCCGGTTTGCATACCCGTTCCGGTTCCGGTTTTGCTTACCGGCCGATTTCCGGTTTGCATACCCGTTCCGGTTCCAGTTTGCTTGCCGGCCGGTTCCGGTTTTGCTTACCGGCCGGTTTCCAGTTTTGCTTACCGGCCGATTTCCGGTTTGCATACCCGTTCCGGTTCCAGTTTGCATACCCGTTCCAATTCCGGTTTTGCTTGCCGGCCGGTTCCGGTTCCGGTTTGCTTGCCGACTGGTTCCGGTATTGCATACCGACCGATTTCCGGATTGCATACCGACCGGTTTCCGGATTTGCTTACCAGACCCGTTTTCCAGATTTGCTTACCGGCCGGTTTCCAGTTTTAGGGAATTTGGCCACAATCATCCATCAAGACAAAGTGGCCAAAGTGCTCTTAGCACAAATGAAAAATGAGGGAGCTCAAGGTGTTTATATAGCTAGGGCCTTAAGTTTCCTATCTATGTGGGATAGTTCTAATTTTCCTATCTTCTCAAACTTTATTTTCACATAACTTGATATGTATTTCTCCACTTTGTATATAGTAAAATACGTTTTGAAGCTCTTGAGTATATCCATCTTTCTATATTAAGATACTTATCTAATCTATAATAATTATTTCATTATTTTTTTACATAGTGTGTGAAGATTCACACGACACCGGACCCCCAATGGCATACTGCTCTCAAAAAGACATTATGTGCTAAATATGTTGTACAAGTTCGGCATGACAACATGCCAACCAACCTCCACACCCCTGGACCGGATCCTGAAGCTACGTCTCGACTCCGGCCCGGCCTGTGAAGAGAAACGGTTCCGACAAATTGTCAGAAGCCTCATATACTTGACAATCACTCGACCCGACATCAGTTACCCGGTCAAAGTGATCAGGCAGTTCATGCAGAAGCCGACCGTCGAGCACCTTCAATGCGCACATAGGATACTCTTGTATTCCATGCTCGGACAAAGCACATAGAAGTGCATTATCACTTTGTTCGTAAGCGGGTAAGTTGAACTTCAGTATGTTCACTCAAATCAACAGGTTTCCAACATCTTCACCAAGCTACTCGGATCAGACAAGTTGCAACATTTTTTGGAGATGCTCGGCATTCAACATCTCGATGTGCCACGCTTGAGGGGGAAAATAGGAACGGGAACGGATAGCACCGAACAAGGAGCCGGAGAGGAAGAAAGAACCAAGGGGGAAGATGAGTAGATAAGGGAAGCCGAGCTGACCGAAGGAATCGGCACATCCGAACAAGTCAGAGAAAATGGTTGCGACGGCAGAGTCAAGAAGGACAGAGCCGACCGGAAGAAGGCCAAGACCCGGACGTGGTCCAATGTGGTGAACGGCCTATAAACGGAAGACGAATTGGAGACTACCAACTCGGACAAGAGCTGGAACGAATCAGAGGAAATTGATTTAGTTCAAGATTTGGAGAAGCCAGAACAACTAAAGGCCAAGCAGACGAGAAGTCAGCGAAAGTCGACACCAACACGAAGGAACCGATGGATCAACAAACGCCAAAATCATAGCAACGAAGGAGCTGAAATAGGTCTGTTGAGTAGACAAGCCGATCCGACCTCAAGTTGAGCTTGAGCGGGAGTGTTGAGCGAGCAAGCTCAACCAGATCTGGATCGATATCCGGAATGGAGAACCGGATCGGTGTCCAAATGATATCCGGAACCAGGAGCCGGATCGAAGACCTGGATCGGATTGAAACTGGTAGGCCGTTAGAGGCCTACGGATCCATCCTAGTGTTAGGAAACAGGTCCCTCCGGATGGGAAGTTGAGAAGAACCGTGTTGATGAGCAACTCGGCCGAGGCCGATAGGCAACCCGGAAGGCTAAACTTGTAAATAGTCGAAAGGTTACATTAGTATATAAGCACTTAGGGAAATCATGTTAGGGGTGTGCGTTATTGTAAAGTTACTGTTGACGAGGTTGTTGCCTCCGTAACTGTGAGAGTGAACGAGTGTGAGTGGAAGCGTGTGAGCTCCATAGCCGCCTGTTGGTGAAGCAGGATCTCAAGGTCATTACCTCTGAGATCTCTGATTGTATTCCTTTCTCTCATAGTGTTCTGTTTTGGAGTTTGTGGACTCCACGTGGTTTTTTCCCAGTTCGGGTTTCCACGTTAAAATCTGTACCATTCTCAGCTTTTGTATTCTGTTTTTCCTTTCCATTAGATTGACTATTATTCCGCACACGAGAAACCGGTTGTGGCCGGCAACGATTTAACTTTCAAACTGGTATCAGAGCGAGCAACATAGAAAATGGAAGGAGGCGGGAGCGGTTTCCCAAGTATGATGGTTCTAAATTCACAGAACTATGCAAACTGGAAGATTAAGATTGAAGACCTTCTCATTGTAAAAGACTTATACGAGCCAATCGATAGATCGGAAATACCAAAGGGGGTATTTGAGTCGGATTGGAAGCTTCTGAATAGGAAAGTCGTGGCCACTATCCGACAGTGTGTCGACGTAAGTGTCCTTCAGCATGTGGCGAACGACACGAATGCTCACGAGATGTGGCAGAAGCTGTCAGGTCTTTATGAGAGGAAGAATGCGCTCAACAGAACCTCATTGATGAGGAAAATAGTAAACCTGAAATACAGAGACGGCGAGAGCATGGTTGAACACGTAAGCACATTCATGGGGTATGTAAATCAACTTGCAACGATCAAGTTCCCCTTGGATGATGCAATGCAGGCAATCATGTTGATGTGTACGTTGCCGGAAAGCTGGGAGAACTTGGTGGTTACTCTCAACACCTCTTGCCAAGAAGAGAACCTGTCTTTGCAGATGGTGAAGACAACAATCCTGAACGAGGAGGCGCATCGGAAGGACAAGGAACCGATCTCCAACTCAAAAGCACTCCTTTCCAAATCGGAACGTGGAAGACAAAGGAACCAGAGTCCCCAGAGCCAGGAAAAATCGGGGACACGATCAAAGTCCAAGGGGAGGCCCACGTGCTTCTACTGCGGGAAGCAGGGGCACTTCCAGAAGAACTGTTGGCATTTTCGGAAAGACAAGGAAACCGATAGTACCGATTCGAAGAAGTCACCGGAACGAAACGGTGCTTACCGGGTAGCCACGGACCGAAACGGTTCGGATCGGTGAGCGCAGGACCGAAAAGGAACAACGACAATCGCGGCAAGTGAAGAGGAGCTAATGCTCATCACCGAGGAGAGTGAACTGAACATTGCCGGCGACGAGATGACCTGGGTGGTCGATTCCTGAGCGTCATTCCACCTGACCCCGAATAGAAAATGCTTCTCATCCTACTCGGCCGGTGACCGCGGCCGTGTTTGAATGGGGAATGAAGGTACATGCCGAATTGGCGGCATAGGAGATGTGTGGTTGAAATCATCAACCAGATGCAAGATGTTGCTAAATGATGTCCGACACATTCCGGAGGTTCGACTGAACCTGATATCAGCCGGTCGACTGGATGATGACGGCTACACGGGTAGCATCTGGAACGGTGTCATGAAGTTCAGCAAAGGGAGCTTGATAGTGGCTCGGGCCCGAAAAGTCAACACCATGTACCTATTGAATGCATGGCTATGTCCGGAAGAAGTGAATGTGGCATCCGACACTGCCGGTGAGTTGTGGTACAAGAGATTGTGTCACATGAGCAAGAAGGGGATGAAGAGGCTTGCCGATGACAACCTCATTCCAGTGAAGAATGTGCATCTTTAGAGGTGCACCAACTGCCTGGCTGATAAGCAAAACCGGACCTCCTTCCGCTCAAGGCCACCGATGAGACGTAATGCACCACTGGAATTGGTGCATACTGATGTGTGTCAAGTGGACACGAAGTCACATGCCAGATCGCAGTACTTCGTGACGTTCATAGACGTTCAAAGAGCTCCATGCGAGAGTGGAAAGAGAAACTGACTGGAAGCTGAAGGCGGTTCAAGCAAATAACGGAGGAGAATACTGGGGGCAGTTCGAGGAGTACTATCGCTCGAAGGGAATCCGACTCGAATTTACCGTGCCGAAGACGCCGGAACTAAACGAGCTGGCCAATAGGATGAACCGGACCATAATGGAGAGGGTCCGGAGTATGCTGGCGCATGCAAAATTACCCAAGAGGTTTTGGGTTGAGGCACTATTGACGGCAACATATGTGATAAACAGATCACCCTCAATACCCTTGGACGGGGACACGCCGCAGAGAGTCTGGACCAGTAAGGAAGTGTCCTACCAGCATCTGAAGGTATTCGGGTGTCTTGCGTACGTGCATGTAGCTAAGGACCGGAGAGGAAAGTTAGATCCGAAGACTCGGCCATGCATATTCCTTGGTTACGACGACGATGAGTTCAGCTACCGAGTGTGGGACCTGGTCGACAAGAAGGTATTCCGGAGTCGAGATATTATCTTCATGGAGGACAAGACGCTCGCCGACTGCGAGTCGGAGAAGAAGATAATGAACTCTGAGTCGACCGGTAAGGATCGATTCTACGATGAGTTGACCCAACCGGCAAGAGACCGGTTAGCACTCGAGGAACCAGTCGTTTACGGTGAGGATACCGAACTAGCAGAAGAAGTAGTAGAGGAAGCTGAAACCGGAACCGGCCAAGACCCCGAATCGGATTCGGATGAAGATCAAATAGTGGAGCCGGTTGCCCAAGGCCAAAGACGGAGATATCCTCTCAGAGAGAGAACGGCCCCCCGAAGATTTCCGGATTTAGAGCATGTGCTGCTGACCGATGAGGGAGAGCCGGAAAGCTTCGAAGAAGTGAAGGATGACGACCAGAAAGTATTCTGGAGTCGGGATATTATCTTCATGGAGGACAAGAGGCTCGCCGACTAGGAGTCAGAGAAGAAGATAATGAACTCCGAGTCGACCGGTAAGGAAAAATTTCGATTTGATGAAATGCAGTTCCAACCGGCAAGAAGTCGGTTAGCACTCAATGAACCAGCCGGTGACGGTGAGGAGACAAAACCGGCTGAAGAAGAAGAAAGAATAGGTGAAACCGAAACCGGACAAGACCTCGAATCAGATTCGGATGAAGAGCAAATGGAGGAGCCGGTTACCGAAGCCCAAGGACGCAGATATCCTCTCAGAGAGAGAAGGGGCCCCCGGAGATTTCCGGATCCAAAGCACATGTTGCTAACCGATGAGGGGGAGCCAGAAAGCTTCGAGGAAGCTAAAAGTGACGCCCATAGCCGCAAATGGTTAAGTGCCATGCAGGATGAGATGGATTCCCTGCATGAGAACCATACGTACAAATTGGTGGAGTTGCTGAAAGGAAAGCGGGCACTCTGAAACAAGTGGGTGTAAAAGTTGAAACCGGGAGATGCCGGCAACCCCCCGACATACAAAGCCAGGATCATGGTGAAGCGGATCTAACAGAAGAAGGGCGTGGACTTCGACGAGATATTTTCCCCGGTAGTAAAGATGACTTCCATCCAGACGGTGCTGAGTATAGCGGCAAGCATGGACCTCGAGGTAGAGCAGCTGGACGTGAAGACGACATTCCTTCACGGTGACCTCGAAGAGATCTATATGCAGCAACCGGAAGGATTCATGGAGAAAGGGAAGGAGCACCTGGTTTGCCGGTTGAAGAAGAGCCTGTATGGACTGAAGCAAGCTCCCCGACTCCTTCATGACCGACCAAGGGTATCACAAAACGCAAACCGATCACTGCGTGTTTGTGAAGAAGTTCTAAGGAAGAGACTTTCTGATACTCCTTCTGTACGTGGACGACATGTTGATCGTCGGATGGGACCAAGCCAAAATATGGATGCTAAAGAAGGCTCTCAACCGAACTTTCTCAATGAAAGACTTGGGCCCGGCAAGACAGATACTGGGGATGCACATCATCCGAGACCGGTCAAAGAAGCAATTGTGGTTGTCATAGGAGAAATGCATGACAAATGTGCTTCAGCGGTTCAACATGTTAGAAGCGAAACCGGTCGGATCGACACTGTCGGAAAACTGCAGATTATCCGGTAAGCAAAGCCCGAAGACGAAAGCAAAGAAGGCGAATATGATGAAGGTTCCATATGCTTCTACCATCGGGAGCTTAATGTATGCAATGGTGTGTACTCGACCGGATATTGGATACGCAATCGGAGTGGTGAGTGTTACCCGTAGGAGTTGTACAGGGCGGTATACGGGTAAAACACGTTAAAGGGGTTGTTTGGTATGTGTAATGTATATGAGTGTGAGGATGAGTATGTGTGAGCACATGCACAATTATGTGCATGTGACAAGAATGTAATGGTCTCTTTTTGTAACGAACATATTATTTACCGTTACATTATGTATTATATAAACCCCTTATGGGGCATGTAATGAGAGATAGTTTTTTCCGCTCTCATTTGGCGTCATTTCCTATTTGTCTTTCTCTCTTGCTCTCTCTCTAACTTACCCCCTTGGGAGGGGGGTGAAGCCATTCAACACTTTTGGCACGCCCGAACGGACTTCCTTTGAGAGGAAGTCACTCCCTCCCTCACCACGTCTCTGCGTTTCTGAATATGTGTGTGTGTCTCTCTCTCCATCTGCCTTGTTCTACTATTTCTTGGTATTTGCAATCATGGGGCAGGAGAAGATACATATAAGAGATGTTGCTTTTGGCCATGGGTGATGCGGGAAAGTCCACAACAACTGGCCATGGTAACAGTGACAAGCGTGTGATTGAGAGGAACTATCTCTCTCTCTCTCTCTCTCTCTCTTTGTGTCTTTCTGTTGTAGGATACACTCCCCCTCTCTCACTTTCCCTCTCCATCACTAATCTCTCTCTTTCCCTCTCTCTGTGTCTGCCAATCTTTGTGTTAAAAGAGTGTGGTTTTGTGCGTGTATTGTCTGTGTGGGAGCCAGCCAACAATGGAGATCTCAACACTGCCTATGAAGCTTGACAAGCAAAAGAAATGGTTGGAATCACAGTCTCGATATGGAGTATGCCTTGAGAAGAAGATTAGAGACACTATGCAACAATGTTTAGCATACAAGGAACAAGCAAGAATAAACCAAGATGCATGTACAGATCTGGTTGCAAGACTTGACTCTCAAAGAAAGATTTGTGATCTAGCTGAGGAGAAGCTGAAGGGACTGACGAAAGAAGCACCCAAAATTCTTGTAGAGAACTGGTTTCAGGTTCTATTACACAACCCTTAGGAGATGGAGAGATGTCATATTGAAAATCATCAGCATATGAAGACATGGGACCATGAGTTTCTCATGAAGAAAGGGAATACTGTCAATGGGATTCTCAAGAAACTCAGATTTAGCCAAGAAGATCTGGTGAGATGAGAGGAACGGTACGCTCTTGCCACAAGAAAGATCTAGACACAGTCACCAACAACATATGGTCAGTGCAGCGCATCCCCGACCACCACATTAGGCACCAAATCATCTTACTTGGTAAGTCATTACGAGAAGTAGAGGCCAGTATCTTGTGAGAGGAGCATTGCAATGAAGCCTCAAGGTGCTCTTCATAATCAGAAGATGAGGCAACAACCAATGCAAAGGCAAGAAGAATCTTCCGTGGCCACAATACTTTCTAGGAAGAGGTCGATGAGTGGTGCTGGGGGGACAATCGACGTCCGTATGATAGAGCCATTCGGCGGCAACGGAGACAGCCGAACGACCGGCCGGTATAGAGTGGGCCAGTGGGCAGGCAGCCGACAAAGACAACGACGGCCAGATAGAAATGACCGGCGAACGACGAAGAAGCTGACGGTGACAGCGATGGCAAATAGAGACATTGGCCGACAGACAGCCGCCGCCAACGATGACCGATGAACGGTGACAGCCTGCATACGACAACAGAGACAACCCACGGAGAGGACCGAAAGAAGAGGAATATTGCGGATGATGCCGATAGAGACAGTGGCGGAGATGGCCGGAATGGCCAACCAACCGATGGTTGGACAGTGGCCGCAGCTGCAGCGGTCAGATGTGCCGGAATAGCTGAACAATGGCCAGAGTGGCGGCAATCGAACAAAGGCGATTGTAGAACAGTGGCCAAGAGTACGGCCAAGAGAGGCACGACCGAGACGCGCAGTCGAGAGAGTACGGCCGAGACGCGTGACCAAGAGAAGGGCCGAGTGACGGCCACGAAGACACAGACAGAGATGAAAACAGAAAGCAGAAGAAGAGAAGAATGCAGAAGAAAGAAAAGAAAGAAGAAAAAGAGGAGACAGAAGGAAACGAAGAAAGAGAAGAGAAGAGGGGGTATGAAGAGAAAATTTCAGAAACATATAAGGGCAGAGAAGATGAAATTTCAAAAGCTCAAGGGCATGACGTGAGATTTCAAAAAGTGGAGGGCAGAATGCAGAATTTCGAAAACTCAAGGGCCAAAAATAAAATTTGAAAAAAAAAAAAACAAAAAAACTTGAGGGTAAAATTTTTAGAGACCAAGGGTACAAAATACAAAGCTCAATTCACATGACGAAACTGAAAAATACACATACATGTAACAGAATCATGAAAGGTCCATGCCGCAATGGGGGAGCCAATTGGTGTGTGATCCAATTGAGCGACATACTGACCGAACGAGAAGGTTCGAGTCAAGCAATGCTCCGATCGAAGTTATCGATCGTAGAGCTATGATCCGGTCAATAGATTTCCGACCGTTGAGACGACCGATGGAGTTCCGGTTGTTAATAGTTCCCATGGCGAGTGGGTTCACCGTGCGATGCACTGTCCCACAGGCGTGCCATGTGTTACCCGTAGGAGTTGTACAGGGCCGTATATGGGTAAAACACTTTGTCGTGAAGAAAACCGTCCCTTGGCGCAATCGGTGCATAGCAGGCGTGAACCGGCTCTTCACGTGTGCGCGCCCTTAATGTATATAATAGGGAATTAAGTACGAAGGCATATCCGGGTAGTTAGATTCGGTAGGTAGGAAGTAAATGAGGGAGACGGCTCCCTTCTGGATGATATAAAGGAGAGGCAGACGCAGGGAGAAGGGATCGCGCATTGAGGAGGACGAAGTGCTGTCGGACCGGAACCGAACGCTTCTCCTCTGTCTGTTCTCTGTTGCTCTTCTCTGGAGGTTTCGTGAGGCTTGCGCTGCTTCGAGGAACGCCCGTGTGCTTCCAGCAGCACCTCCATCCTATCCCCTTTTCGTGCGCAGACGAACAGGCATCGACATCTGTTCGCCGGCCTGTTCGGTTGTAACTGCTCACGTGTTCTGTTGTGTACTTGTTATTCGTTAATATACAAACACTTGTGCCTCCCTGTCTCTGTGTCCATTCGCGTCTTCTGTGTTGACGGGCCGCGCCCCTGTGTTTCTTTGTGCATACGTGACCGGGCGTCTCTCTCTTTCTCTTTCCCCTTCTATCACCTGCTCTTCGGTTCAAGACCCCGGTGGTCCCGCGACATATTTGGTGAACCCGACGTGAAACAGGTGGCAGAGGAGCAGAAGATGAGGGGGTCAGATCTTGCAGAGGCCATGGCTTCGGCCGTGGACCGGATAGTGAGCGCGCGCGAGGGCACCGACGCCCTTGACAGGGCTATTGAGGCGATCGTCGGTGTGATCGGCCGGTTCAGTGGAAAGGATGCCACGAGTTATTTGGCGTCCTACCGGGCGGAGATGTTGGTGATGGATATTCCGGAAGAGAGGCGTCTTGCCGGATTCCCTCGAGTGGCGATGTCGGGCATCCATGCGGAGGTGCTCGAGGTCCGGGCGGAGAGCCGGACCTGGGAAGAGGAGAAATACGGGCTGGATGACGCGCTTCGACTTTTGAAGCGGAGCTTCATGGAGTGGGTGGAGTCCCCCAACAAAGGAAGAAATGCGTCGGTACTCCTCCAGGAGTTTGAGGAACGCTTTGCGCGCCTTTCGGCGCTCGATCGGACCGTTCTGGACACAAGTCGTGTCCTACTGTTTGTCAAATCGGTTGACGCACGGGATCGGGGGCAAGTTGGCTCCTTACTGGAAACCGAAGACGGGTTGAAGACCGACTGGGCCGTGGTAAAGAGAGTCTGCGGCCGTTTTGACAAACGGTGGGAGTGGGCTGATACAGAGGCGACCGGGGCGGGACCTGTCGCAGCAAGGAAGCTCGAACAAATACCGCAGGCGCGAAGGGAAGAGACCTGGGAGTGGCTCGAAACAAGTTCGTCTTCGACCGGCGTGATGTTATGTACACATAACGTTGGTGAGGGTAGGTCTCTAATATTTACATTAGTGAAGGGTATGTTCACTATTATTAAAAAGGGGACTAATGATTGGATAGAATGAATGATATGTGCATGCACTATCATGACTTAGACAACCAATGAATAGAGAGCCTTTTAGAAAGGCACATCTATTCAAGGGGCCTAGGAAAAGGTATAAATATGAGGCTTAGCTACCCTCATAGAGATCATCACGTCGGAAGGCTGTTGTCGTAGACACCGGTGGTGCGGGCTAGGCTTTCGTCTCGACGATCGTGTTTATCTCTTCCAAGGTATTAGTCATCCTAATATCCGGCGGTATGGGACGTCGGTGGTAGGTTGGCTATGTCTAGATCATAGCTCGGGGGTGGTCGGGTGGAACGGGTTCTTATATCCAATCTATTTTCTTCCTTTTTACTTGATTTGGTCTATTGATTAGTAATAGACTCTTAACAGTGGTATCAGAGCTTTTACTAACAATTTTTTTGTTGTTTTGATGTTTTTTGCGTGTGAGCGAGGGGGATCTAACAAGGCTCGTCATGCTCTTCTCAGGATCAAAACAACACTCTAAACCCGGTATTCTTCTTTTTTGATCTCTTCTCTTTTTCTATTATGCGTTCTTTATGGTCGAATCAAATTGGTATTACGTTTTATTCTCTTTCTTTCTACCTCCTACTACGCTACGATTTTACTTATTATTATGCATCGGGCCGAGCGTGTTTGCACTAATCGCACACGCTCAACTCATGGCCTTTTGCATATTGCGATATATATCTCACTCTCTCCTCTCTTGAACTCTTATGATAATAATTATTCTTGTGCATTGGGTCGAGCGTGTTTGCTCTAATCGCACACGCTTATCTCATGGCCGTTTTGCATATGATGTTGAGTATACCACTCTTCCCCTCTATTGAGCTATCACTTGGCCGATTCTAAGGGATGATGTGGCCTTGACGAGGTGTATGTTGCCTACCTATGCCACTCTACTCTCTATTAAGCCATCAATTGGCCGATTCTATGGGATGTTGTGGCCTTGACAAGGTATATGTAGCTTACATATGCCACTTTCCTTTTTAATTAGCCATCAATTGGCCGATTCTAAGGGATGATGTGGCCTTGACGAGGTATATGTCACTTACCTATGCCACTTTCCTCTTTAATTAGCCATTACTTGGCCGATTCTAGGGATATGTGGTGGTCTTGAGGAGGTGCATGTCAACTACCCTAGGGTTTCGTATCTTAGGGCATGTTTGATTCCATACACCTAATTGTTGATTATTCTAATTAAATTTTAATTTCATAAGTATTGTTTCACTTATATGATTTTCTAGTAATTATTATTTACCCGCCCACAATTAACTCTCCTTTTTTCACTTCCTTTTCATCTATAAAGTATTTACATCGTTTATTTTAATGTAACCTTTACGTGTAGACTATTTTTTCGTATGGAGTGGCTTGTTGAACGATTTTTTTTTCAACGGGTCATCTAGGTTTAACTCTTATCATCAAGCCTTAGAAGACGAGTAAAACCATATGAGTTCCCTTATTGATGTTTTACTCATGGATTTGAGTATTACATCTTTGCGCACAACACCGTCATCACTTGTATCAATTTGTGGCTTATGTCACAATTGTGCAAGTTATAACAATCATATTGGGATGTATATGTGCATACCTTGCACTTCCCATTTATTTGTGACATTGTTTTTTTTCGTAGGTAACACATGGGTTCTTTTTTTTTGTTTTTACCCTTGTTTTCGTCACTACTTAACTCTTATGAGTAGTCCTTATTTTATCATTTTATCATCACGTTTGCTTATTGCTCGCAAGACTAGAATATTACTTGTGAGTGCACTTGTTTTTTCACGTAATACACTTTCTCGACCATATAATACATGATGGGTTGGCATTAATATAAGGCTATCGAGGAAATTTCATTGATGTAAGAAACATGGTTGAGCCTCGGGGAGCCGCCATGATTACTCAAGATAGAGATCCGAGAAATACATCTTAGCTATGTTTTCCCCCATGGTTTTTAAAACACCATAGTGTTACCATAGTTATCGGATCTCGAATCACATCTCATATGTCTAGAGGGGTAAAGACATGAGATACTTTCTTGGATAAAGTTCTTTCAATCAAAATTTCAAGCATTCATTTTGCTTGTGTATTTTCTGAACCTCCTTATTTTATTGCATACCCACAGCGTGCATCATGGAACAAGTTTTGAACGCAGTTGGAACGATCTCTCCAAATGAGACCTCTCAACCCCAATCCGCATCTCGCACACAAGCTGAGATCACTATTGAGCAATTGCTCACTACTACCTTGAATCAATTGGCCGAAATGAGACAGGCCAATATGGCATTGGAAAAGAAATTCCAAGAATTAACTATTGAGTCCAAGAAAGAAGGTGAACCTTCCTTCGTAGTCATGCCTTTCAAGGGAGATAAGAAAGAAAGAACTGAGGAGGCTATTAGCACTTGTCTTGGTCGTTGGGAGTCTCACTTTGAGCTTCATCCCAAGCCCGATGCAGTAAAAATTGGTTATGTCGGTCGTGAGTTAGGTGGCCGAGCTGCTGCTTGGTGGCGTGGCCTAAGGACCGCAAAAAACTTACCCACAACTTGGGAAGGTTTCGTTGATGTTTTTAAGAAACAATTCTTGCAGCCACCTTCTCAAACCGAACAAGCGCAACACTTGCTCACATTGTCTAGTAAGCCATTTACCTCTCTCGAGGATTATGTGCATCACGCTCGGACCCAGATCCAAAAATCGGGACTTACGGGTGAGAAATGGTTTGTCGCTTGTTTTTTGAATGGTATTCCCAATGGGGATTATCATTGGATTGTCCATGACAAGGACCCCACAACTTTCGAGGAAGCCGTCAACATTGTGCTGCGATACCATAGGACTTCCAAGAAAGACCACAATAAACCTGAGTTCGCCAAAACTCCGAATGTCAAGTTCATTGGGAAACGTAAGCAATCCAGTGACACTCTTGACCGCGACTCAAAGAAACCGAACCTCTTCTGTGCATATTGCAAGAAGCGGGGCCACACAAAGGATACCTGTCGTCGTCTTGAGAGGAAGTCAATGAACACCCCTCCTCAAGACAAATCTACGAGTCACACAGGTGAGTCTTTTGATATTGTTGAAGTTCATACCAATCACTTAAGTTTATGTGAATGCACTTTTCCTTCACATTTACTTGGACCTAATGATTTACTCCGAGCAGTCGGATATATCAATGGAACACAAGCACATTTCTTGTTTGATTCCGGTAGTTCTCACAATTTTCTTAATGATCACTTTGTGCAGCAAATGGAGCTCCATATAAACGCAAGTGATCATATCTATCAAGTTCACATGGCAAATGGAAACGTTCAATATATCAGTGGCATTGTTTGTCAACTGCCAATTCAAATAGATACTTATTTGGAGAAGCTTGACTTTCATGTTATGAAATTACAATCCGCAGATGTCATTTTAGGATATCCTTGGTTTTTTAATAAAAACCCTTCTTTGTCCATTGATTGGGTTAATCACTCAATCACATTTGAACTTAATAATTGTAAACATTTTATTCAATGTTCCAAACTTCCTTCTCATTCACTTGTGTCTTCTAAATCTTTAAGTGAGTATTCTAGTTCATTAATTTATTCGTGTGTAATTGATCCTGCGGTTCAATTTTATTATTTTAATATTGATGCCACACAATTACCACATTTTGAGCAACGATTACTCGACTCTATTTTAGAGGATTTTCAAGATGTGTTTCCTACTGAATTACCGCTTACTTTACCACCTAAACGTAATGTGGACCATCAAATTGAACTCATCCCTGGGGCTGCTCCTGTGAGCATTCCACCTTACCGACTTAGTCGATTAGAAGAGGATGAGATCGCTAAACAACTTAAGGAATACTTGAGTATGGGCCACATTAGGTATAGTAAATCACCTTGGGGTGCGCCAGTTCTATTAGTCAAGAAGAAGGAAGGTTCGTGGCGAATGTGTATCAATTATCGCCGTTTGAATAAAATGACAATTAAGAATGCATATCCATTACCTCGTGCCGATGATTTGATTGATCGTTTGCACGGGGCTCGATATTTTACGAAAATTGACTTACGAACTGGTTATCATCAGATTCGCATCGCCGAGGATGATATTCCTAAAACCGCTTTTCGTACGCGCTATGGCCATTATGAGTTTTAGTCATGCCGTTTGGGTTGACTAATGCTCCAGCCACATTCCAACAAGCGATGAATGATGTTTTCCGAGATCAACTCGGTGATTTTGTTGTCGTCTTCTTGGATGATAGTTTGATATATAGCCGTACCTTGCAAGATCATGTTCAACATGTTCGATTTGTTTTGCGAAAGTTGCGTGACAACTCTTTCTATGCAAAACATTCAAAATGTGACTTCTTCCAAAAATCTATTGTGTACCTAGGTCATTTAATTACAGAAAATGGCGTTGAAATTGAACCTTCTCGTATTGAAAAGGTTAAACTTTGGCCCATTCCTCGTAATATTCGTGAACTTAGATCATTCTTAGGGTTTGTTGGATTTTTACGAAAATCAATTCATAACTATTCCAAATTGACTACGCCATTAACTGACCTTTTAAAAGGTCATCCACGTAAGTCTGTCAAACCAATTTCATGGAATGAACAACTTGACAAATCATTTGAGACACTCAAGGAGCATGTGTGTCAGGCTCCCACTCTTCTATTACCATACCCTTCTAAGCCTTTCTCAATTGAAACCGATGCTAGTGATTATGCTATTGGTGCCGTTCTTTATCAAGGTGGTCACCCTATCGCTTTTAAAAGTAAGAAGCTTGATGCTGCTCAATCTCGGTATTCGGTTCAAGAGAAAGAGTTGTTTGCGGTGATACACGCACTTAAAACATGGAGGCACTATCTCTATGGAAATAAATTTGTGGTTACAACAGACCATCAATCATTAAAGTATTTTTGTGACCAGCCCGATCTTGTTGGTCGTAAAGGCCGTTGGGCTGACCTTATGCAAGATTTTGATTTTTCCATACGATATCGCAAGGGTTCTATGAACACCGTTGCTGATGCTCTTAGTCGCATTAAAGAAGTTAACATGCTTAGCTTCACGGAAATAAAATCTGATCTTTTAGATCACCTTCGAGGGAAATACCTTGATGACAGTTATTTCTCAAAATACTGGACGAAAGCCGAATCTGGTTTAGATGCCGATACTAGCACCCTACCCTCGAAGGCGACCTTTCACATTACAAACGGTTTGCTCTACCGTAGTGGAAAGGTCTGTGTTCCAGATTTACCAAATGTTAAACAGAAAATTTTTCATGAATGTCATGATGCACCATCTGCTGGTCATCCTGGAATACAATGCACACTCGTTCTCATCTCGTGTACTTTTTTCTGGCCTAAGATGCGCTCTGACGTGCATAAATACGTAACTCAATGCTTACAATGTCAGATTAATAAGTCGGAACGACTTAAAGCTGCTGGTCTTTTACATCCCTTAGATATTCCCAACAATAAATGGGAAAGTATCTCGATGGATTTTATTGTTAGTTTACCTCGTACACAGAGGGGTCATGATGCCATATGGGTTGTCGTTGACAGGCTAACAAAATTAGCTAGATTTATTCCTACAAAAACCACGGTAACCGCTCAACAGTTGGCTTATCAATTTGTTGATGAGTTATTTCGTTTTTATGGATTACCGATGGATATTGTTAGTGATCGAGATTCCAAGTTTACTAGTGACTTTTGGACTCAGGTCTTTAAGAAACTAGAAACTACGTTGAGCATGAGTTCCGCAGATCATCCTCAGTCTGATGGACAAACTGAACGAGTTAATCAAATTATTGAGGACATGCTTCGAGCTTATGTAGCAAAAACCCCTTCTAAGTGGGAGCAATACCTTCCTATCTTAGAATTTGCCTATAATAGCTCTAAACATACATCCACTGGATATAGTCCTTTTATGTTGATGTATGGTTTTCAGCCACGTGCCCCAGTTGATGTCACGATTCATCGTGATACGTTAGACAGTACACGCAATTTTTTGCAAGACATGAACCAAATGTTGCATATTGCCAAAGAAAATGTCAAGACAGCTCAAGATCGTGCTCGATTTTATGCTGATCAGGATAGACGTCCTCGTGCATTTACTATTGGTCAAAAAGTTTTTTTGCGTGTCCCGACTGATTCTACGTCATTATCTACGGGCAAGTGCGCTAAGTTAGCCCCACGATATTGTGGCCCATTTGAAATCCTTAAGCGAGTTGGGTCATCTGCTTATCACCTTGCCTTACCTCGTAACGTTGGTATTCATCCTGTTTTTCACGTCAGTCGTCTAAAACCATTTTTAGGCTCTGGTGATAACACCATCACAATCCAAGATCTTGTAACATTAGAGGATTTTTCTTACAAACCTCATGTTCCTGAACGAATTCTTGATTCTCGTACTAAACGTTTACGTTCTAAAGAGATTCGGCTATTCAAGATCAAATGGATGGATAAACCTATTGATGATGCCACATGGGAACGCGAGCATTCGCTTAAGGCACAATTTCCTCACTTTATATTGCAAGAGTGCAATCTTTTGAAGTAGGGGAGTATGTTATGTACACATAACGTTGGTGAGGGTAGGTCACTAATATTTACATTAGTGAAGGGTATGTTCACTATTATTAAAAAGGGGACTAATGATTGGATAGAATGAATGATATGTGCATGCACTATCATGATTTAGACAACCAATGAATAGAGAGCCTTTTAGAAAGGCACATCTATTCAAGGGGCCTAGGAAAAGGTATAAATATGAGGCTTAGCTACCCTCATAGAGATCATCACGTCGGAAGGCTGCTGTCGTAGACACCGGTGGTGCGGGCTAGGCTTTCGTCTCGACGATCGTGTTTATCTCTTCCAAGGTATTAGTCATCCTAATATCCGGCGGTATGGGACGTCGGTGGTAGGTTGGCTATGTCTAGATCATAGCTCGGGGGTGGTCGGGTGGAACGGGTTCTTATATCCAATCTATTTTCTTCCTTTTTACTTGATTTGGTCTATTGATTAGTAATAGACTCTTAACACGTGATCAGAGGCTCGTCCGGGGGAACAGCTCTGGAGGAGTTGACACGAGCGATAAAGGATCTCCAGATCGCCCAGGCTCGGAGGGAAGGCGGCGATCAGGCTCGCGATTGACGGCCTCCGGCAGGAAGTAGGTGCATGTGGTGCGACGAGGTCGGCCACATCCGGAAAGACTGCGGGGACTTTATGGAGGCTTTGAGAAGTCGGGTAGTGTACCTATGGGAAGGTTGGGTGCACGCCAACAATACCCGGAGGGCCCTGAACCGAAACGACGGGAGAGGAGGAATGAAAAGGCTGATGGAAGAGGCGGCAGCCCGGCACGCGGAGACCGTCCACTACTCGGCGTCAGCCGGTATTCGGGTCGGGGGCAGTGGGGCCTAGAAGGAGAGCAAAGCCGAGTTCTGGCCGACGGTGCTGGAAGGAGAGCAAATCAACAGAGCCGTGGAGGCGGTCTCCTTCGACGATACCTTGGGAATACTGCGAGGGATGGTCGAAGAGGGCCTTAAAGAGGACCGGACGATACCGGTTTGTTCCAAAGAAATGTGCGAAGTCATCGCGGACTTCAGCCAAGGGCTCAAGTCGAATAGGACGGCCTGGGTTAACACGAAGTACAAGACTGTGGACCGGAAGGTGAGGCCAGTCGCGGCACCCTTACCGGAGGGCAGCGAGTTACGAATCAAGGGGGTCGCGTCGAACCCCAGTTTACGAGATCTGGCCTGCGTAGGGCACGCCTTCACCGACAGAACGCTACAGGAGCTCAAAATCAGTGGGGGCGGGTTCCTACTACCGGCGGAAGAAGACCGGTTTCGGAGTATGCTCGGAAGGCACGAGAAAGTCTTCGCATTCTCGCCGGGGTACGATCAGTTCCAACTAGCCGTAGAAAGCAGAGACATTACGACGATGCGGACTCCTCTCGGCCTAGTGCGGATGTGTACCCTGCCACAAGGAGGGACGAACTCGGTGGCCCACATGGTGAATGTGATGAACAAGGTGTTGAGGGATTGTATCCCGGACATCACCATGCCGTTCTTGGATGACATCCCGATCAAGGGATGTCCGGTGGAGGAAAAGGACGAAACGATCGGACCGGACGGATGCCGGAAATTCGTAGCGACACACATTGACGACTGCGAGAGGGTGTTGCAGAGGCTAGAGGACGCGAGGCTCACCTTCTCCGGGGAGAAATCGGCCTTCGGGCAATCGGAGATCATGGTCGTCGGACATCTATGCGGAGCGTATGGCCGGAAACCGTCTCCGGCCAAGGTGGAAGCCATCTCCGCTATGAAGCCCGACTGTAACTCGGTCACGGAGGTACGGAGGTTCTTGGGAGCATGCGCATTCTACCACATATGGATCCCGCATTACGCCCACGTTGCCGAGCCGCTATACGGGTTGCTAAAAAAGGGGCGAAAATTCGAGTGGCGAGACGAGCATGCGGAGTCGGTCCGAAAGATGAAGGAGTCTCTTGCTGCAGCTCCGCACTCCGGAAGGCTGTCTACGAGAAAGGCACTCCCATCTACATAAGGGTAGATACGAGTCCGACCGGGATCGGATGGGTCGTCAACCAAGAAGATGAGGACGGCATTCGGTTCCCGATCCGGTTCGGCGCGAAGGTCCTCAGCGAGCGGCAACGAGGATACGCCCAGGTTAAACGCGAACTCTGGGGTATCGTTTCGGCGGTAAAGGCCGATAAAGACTATCTGATTGGGACAGAGGTGATTATCGAGACGGACTGCCTGCCGATTCTCGGCATGGTTTCCGGATGCGCAACCCCGGACCTGGCAATGCTCAGGTGGATAGCATACATCAAGTCCCTGGATCCGGAAATACGACACATTTCCAGGAAAGACAATGTCATGGCCGACATGCTTTCAAGGGCGCGATTCGACGACGAGGGTGGCATGGTTTCGGAGGACGAGGAAGTCAGCGTAGACTTCTTCGAGGCAGCTTACGTAACAACCGAAAGGGGGAGCACTCCGGCGCTTAACGATTTCAACGAGAGGAAGTACGACGGGGAGTGGCTGCAGATTGGAGAATTCTTAAGGACAATGGTGTCGGACGCATCGTGGACAAGGGACGAGGCCAACCGGATCCGGAAGAAAGCGTACCGATTCTTTCTCCGGGACGGATACTTGTGGAAGCACCCGAAGAAGAGGAACGACATCCCGCTCCGAGTAGTGGCGATGAAGGAGGAACAGGAGGAATTGCTGAAGGCCTACCACGACAGCCCCTGGGCTGGACACCGTGGGACGTGGGCCACATTCGAGAAACTAAAGGGGAAGTACTGGTGGCCGGGACTGTACCGGGACGTGCGACAGTTCGTGACAACTTGTGAGAGCTGTCAGATGCACTCCATAGTCCGACATCGGGACGAACTTCACCCTACATACCCTCCGGCCATCCACTTCAAATGGATGGTAGATTTGGTGACGATGCCGATGGGCGTAGGGCAGATGCGATATCTGGTGCTGGCTCGGGAGGACCTAACGAACCAGGTGGAAGGCCGAGCTCTGCAGAACAAAACGACCGCGGCCGTGTGTCGATTCCTGATCGAGGACGTGATATGCCGGTATGGGTGCGTCGGGAAGATCGTGGCTGACCGCGGGGAGTTGGACGCCGAAGAGTCCGAGGAGTTGTTCGAACGGTTAGGGGTCAAGCTCTCGCTCACCACAGCGTACAACCCGGAGGCAAACGGGAAGGTGGAGCGTGGGCACGGACCAACCGTCAAAGCGCTAGTCCGAGCATGTGAAGGACAGGTCGGGAATTGGCCACAACTGTTACCCTATGCCTTGTGGGCGGATCGGACAACGCACAGTTCGGTAACCGGGTTCATGCCGTCAGAGCTCATGTTCGGACAGAAGCCGATCATGCCGATGGAACGGACAATCTCCTCTTGGGCGACAGTAGACTGGAGTGACGAAATGAGTCGGGAAGAACTGCTAGCGGCGTGTATACGGCAGCTCGAGCGGAGGCCAGAGGACGTGGAACGAGCGGCGGAGAGACTTCGGGCGGCTAGGATGAAGAACAAAGCCCGGTTCGACTGGACGCACCGGCTCCGACCAAAGAAGATCGAGGAAGGCGACTGGGTGCTAGTCTACGACAGCTGCCTCGACAACCAGCACCGAGCAACACGAAAGTTTGCGAAGCGGTGGTTCGGGCCTTACGTGGTAACAAGCGCCAACAACAACGGGACGTATCACCTAGTGGAACTCGACAGTACGAGGATGGCGATGTCGGTAGCGGGGAAGCGGGTCAAAGCATTCAAGAAACGCCACGACGAGGAACCGGATCTAAGAGGCCTGGACAGCGAAGACGAACAGTCCGAAACGGAGGATGAACCGATGGACGAAGAAACGGAACCAGGACCAGTTTTCTCCAACCAAAACCCAATTTTGGCGAATACCGGTGGATGCGCGGTTAAGTGGGGGCGGATGTCGTGAAGAAAACCGTCCCTTGGCGCAATCGGTGCATAGCAGGCGTGAACCGGCTCTTCACGTGTGCGCGCCCTTAATGTATATAATAGGGAATTAAGTACAAAGGCATATCCGGGTAGTTAGATTCGGTAGGTAGGAAGTAAATGAGGGAGACGGCTCCGTTCTAGACGATATAAAGGAGAGGGAGACGTAGGGAGAAGGGATCGCGCATTGAGGAGGACGAAGTGCTGTCGGACCGGAACCGAACGCTTCTCCTCTGTCTGTTCTCTGTTGCTCTTCTCTGGAGGTTTCGGGAGGCTTGCGCTGCTTCGAGGAACGCCCGTGTGCTTCCGGTAGCACCTCCATCCTATCCCCTTTTCGTGCGCAGACGAACAGGCATTGGCATCTGTTCGCCGGCCTGTTCGGTTGTAACCGCTCGCGTGTTCTGCTGTGTACTTGTTATTCGTTAATATACAAACACTTGTGCCTCCCTGTCTCTGTGTCCATTCGCGTCTTCTGTGTTGACGGGCCGCGCCCCTGTGTTTCTTTGTGCAGACGTGACCGGGCGTCTCTCTCTTTCTCTTTCCTCTTCTATCACCTGCTCTTCGGTTCAAGACCCCGGTGGTCCCGCCTCGTTTCTCCACGCACGCGCGTAGTAACGCGACAACGTTAAAAGGGTTGTTTGGTATGTGTAATGTATATGATTGTGAGGATGAGTATGTGTGAGCACATGCACAATTATGTGCATGTGACAAGAATGTAACGGTCTCTTTTTGTAACAGACATATTATTTACCGTTACATTATGTATTATATAAACCCCTTATGGGGCATGTAATGAGAGATAGTTTTTTCCCCTCTCATTTGGCGTCATTTCCTATTTGTCTTTCTCTCTTGCTCTCTCTCTAACTTACCCGCTTGGGAGGGGGGTGAAGCCATTCTAGGTTTCACCCCCCACCCCAACAACAGTGAGCCGGTTTATGCGCAATCCCGGCAAGGAGCACTGGAACGCAATCAAATGGATACTCCGGTACTTGAAGGGCACTTCGAATATGTGTCTCCGATTCGGCTCTGGTAAACCTCAACTTGACGGCTTTACCGATTCGGATATGTCGGCTGATATGGATACCAGCTGGTCTACATCTGGGTATGTAATGACATATGCAAGGGGAGCTATTTCGTGGCAATCGAGGCTGCAGAAGATGGTTGCATTGTCAACCACGGAGGCGGAGTATATGGCGGCTGTTGAAGCCGACAAGGAAATATTATGGATGAAGGACTTCATCGGAGAGCTTGGTATTCGGCAAGATGAATACCGGCTCTATTGCGATAGTCAAAGTGCCATCCACCTTGCTAAGAACGTAGCATACCATTCCAGGACGAAGCACATCCAACGTAGGTATCACTGGATCCGGGAGCAAGTAGAAGATCGAGAGTTTGCGCTGACGAAGATCCACACGGCCGAGAATGGGTCAGATATGCTGACCAAAGTACTGATACCCGACAAGCTGGATGCATGTCGGAAGCGGATCGGACTAGTAAGACATCCCATGCCGGAGTGAAGGGGGAGTTTGTTAGGAAACAGCTCCCTCCGGATGGGAAGTTGAGAAGAACCGTGTTGATGAGCAACTCGGCCGAGGCCGATAGGCAACCCGGAAGACTAAACTTGTAAATAGTCGAAAGGTTACATTAGTATATAAGCACTTAGGGCAATCATGTTAGGGGTGTGCGTTATTGTAAAGTTACTGTTGACGAGGTTGTTGCCTCCGTAACTGTGAGAGTGAACGAGTGTGAGTGGAAGCGTGTGAGCTCCATAGCCGCCTGTTGGCGAAGCAAGATCTCGAGGTCGTTGCCTCTGAGATCTATGATTGTATTCCTTTCTCTCATAGTGTTCTGTTTTGGAGTTTGTGAACTCAATGTGGTTTTTTTCCAGTTTGGATTTCCACATTAAAATCTGTGCCATTCTCAGCTTCTGTATTCTGTTTTTCCTTTCCATTAGATTGACTATTATTCCGCACACGAAAAATCAGTTGTGGCCGGTAACGATTTAACTTTCACCTAGTACGTAGGCATATTTTTGGGAGTCAATGACAGTCACTTCTGTGAGCATTGAAGTACCTGTTAGTACTTATGTCAGTCCTTTATGGACTTGTATAAAAGTGCTCTCTGAGCACATTCTTGGTACAGAGTTACAGAGTATTATTTTGAATTGAGTTGTGTTTATGTTTTGCACTCTCTCTCTCTTTGTCTCTCCTGTGTATGCTTATTCTCTGTGTTAAGCTTCAATTAAACCTTGTTCTCTTTACTATTAGTATCTGATTAAACCTTCCTCTCTTTACTGTTGTGAAAGTTAGCATACGTTGTCGTGAAGATCCGTCACTACGCGCGGATCGTGAGGCGGAACCACCGGGGTTCTGGACCGGAAGGATTCAAAGTCGGTACAAGCTTTGGCGCAAGCTTTAGCGAGAAAGTACTTAAGATAGATTGGGAAAGAGAGAAGTTGAGATCACACGATTGAGAGAGATTGATTGAACTTTTAACTTTAGATTTAAGAAACAAGTTACACGATCAATTTGATAACGAATTTCTTCCTCTTAATTTTCATAAAATAAACGTGTTTTTTCTCCTCCCCCTTCCTTCTTTTATAGATGCTCCCATGCATATGATGCATGTGAGGGTACGAAACATGCATAAATTGCATGTTTGCCATTTGGCGCTTATGTATTACATGTGGTGCATGATAACCATGTCACTCATTTTAGCTCTCATGTATGAGAATTTACATGTAAAAGTACAATGATAGAAATATAATTTCAATTAAATAGCATGGCTTAATGGTAAGCCAATTGACTCCTAACTTGGAGGTGCAAGGTTCGAATCCTTACTTGCCCTCCTTGTATATATATATATGTATATATATTTATATATTTATTTATCTAGTCGCCGGACGCCGGTTCGTCGGATGCCGTCGATTACTGGTGCCGTCGCCGGTTGCCGCCAGATGCCGTTGTCTCACCGGCGCCGGATACCGGTGCTGCCGTCGGATCACCGGCTCCATCGCCGGTCCGGTTTTGGTTGGCCAAAACCCTTTACGAGTAGTTAGCCCACCTCCACTCTTAGTCTCTATGCTCCACATTTATTTATCTAGTCGCCGAACGCCGGTTCGTCGGATGCCGTCGGTTACCGGTGCCGTCGCTGGTTGCCGCCGGATGCCGTTGTCTCACCGGCGCCGGATACCGATGCTGCCGCCGGATGCCAAATTGCCGTCGGATCACCGGCTCCATCGCCGGTCCGGTTTTGGTTGGCCAAAACCCTTTACAAGTAGTTAGCCCACCTCCACTCTTAGTCTCTATGCTCCACACATAGACACAAAGATAATATCTTTTGCTCTACCTTATATATGATGAGAGCCGTATTTGTCGTGTCTATGTGGGATATCTCACAATTTTCTCTTTTCCTTTCACAAACTTTATACCCTCATATCTTGACATTTAGTTGTCTGTTTCTCTTGTAATAAAGTGCATTCGAAACCTCCATCATTTTGTACTTAGATATTAAATTTATTTAAAATGTTATCTTCACAATTATTGTATTATGTGATTCATACTCGATTTCGTACGTTTTATGGGACTTTCACACTATTGCCGAAATTCTTCACGACATCCACCCCCACCAAACCGCACGTCCTCCGGTACGTGCCAAGAAGAGAGAAAGTGAGATTTCGGCTACGATGATCAATTAGATTCCTCCATGTCTTCATTTTCATTCGGCCTATTATGTTCATTGTCGAGGTAATCGAGGTCAAGATCCTTGTCTTGTCTTTTCTTGAAAATCTTTACTCTTTTTCCCGCAATGGGTACGGCCAACCTTGATCCGTCTAGTTCCGCAAGGTGGTATGTGGCATTATCGTTGGCACTTGTCACCACATACGGCCCGAACCATCTTCTTGCGAACTTCCTTGTTGTACTGTGTTGATTGTCAAGGGTGTTGTCGTAAACCAAAACCCAATCCCCTTCTTCAATCTTCTTGGGACGAAGTTGATGTGTGTTGTCGAACCGAACCTTGTTCTTTACTCGGGCTGCCTTCATCATCTTTCGCGCTTTTTCTAAATCTTCAGGTCTTCTTTCAAGTTGCCTTAACCACGCCGCTAATAACTCTTCTCGGCTCATCTCGTTCTCCCACGGTATCGCTACCCATGAGGCGATCGTCCTTTCGATGGGCATAATCGGCTTTTGTCCATACATAAGCTCCGTCGGCATATACCCTGTCACCGAGCTATGTGTCGTTCTATCGGCCCACAAGGCATAGGGTAATAGTCATGGCCAATTCCCGACTCGACCGTTGCATGCCCGTACGATGGCTTTAACGATAGGTCCATGCCCTCGCTCGATCTTCCCATTCGCTTCCGGATTGTAGGCAGTCGTGAGGGAGAGCTTCACGCCTAGTCTTTCGAAGAGCTTTGTCGCTTCGTGCGCGTCCAACTCCCCTCCATCGGCCACTATCTTCCCTATACATCCATATCGGCAAACAACCTCTTCAATCAGAAATTTGCAAACGGCTGAAGTCGTCTTATTTGTCAAGGCTCGTCCTTCCACTTGATTCGTCAAGTCTTCCCTCGCTAGCGCTAAGTACTTCATTTGTCCCACTCTCATTGGCATCAAGACCAGATCCACCATCCATTTGAAGTGTATGGTGAGTGGGTATGTCGGTTGTAACTCATCACGATGACGTATATTTGAATATATTTGGCAAGTTTCGCATGTGGACACAAAATGGAGTACATCTTTGTACATGCTTGGCCACTAGTACTTCTCCTTCAACTTTTCGAACGTCGCCCATGTTCCTCTATGACCTGTCCAAGCACTCTCGTGGAATTCGGTCATCAGTGTCTCTTGCTCTTCTTTCTTTACCACCACTCGACGTGGTATTCCTGTCCTTCTTTTTGGATGTCGCCAAAGGAATCCTCCCTTCAAGAAGTATCGGTAAGCTTTCTTTCAGATCCGTAGGGCCTCCTCCTTTGTCAACGAAGCATCTGTCATCAATGTTCTTAGGAATCTACCGATGAGTAACCACTCTCCTTCATACTCGTTCTCGTTGAAGGCGTGGAGGGTTTGCGTGTCCTGGTCTTCCGCCGACAATCGAGCCATCTTAAAGAAGTCGAGGGCGACATCTTCATCTTCCGAAACCATGTTACTTCCGTTTGAAAATCTTGCCCTCGACAGCATGTCAGCCATGGCGTTCTTCTTCCTTGCAATGTGACGGATCTCTGGGTTTAAAGACTTGATGTAGGCGATCCACCTTAGCATAGCAAGATCTAGGGTCGCACATCCCGAGACCATTCCGAGAATTGGGAGACAATCTGTCTCTATTATCACTTCTGACCCGATCAGGTAATCTTTGTCCGTCTTCACTGCCGACACAATACCCCAAAGTTCCTGCTTGACTTGGGCATATCTTTGTTGTCGTTCGCTGAGAACCTTTGCTCCGAACCGGACGGCATATCGCGCATTATCTTCACCTTCTTGATTGATGACCCACCCGATTCCGGTTGGGCTCGTATCTACGGTCACGTAAATTGGTTTCCCTTCGGCATAGTCGGCCTTCCTTAGTGCCGGAGCTTCAAGAAGCAGTTTCTTTAATCTTCGCATCACCTTTGTGTGCTCATCTCGCCATTCGAACTTTATTCTTTTCTTTAGTAGTCCATATAACGGTTCGGCGACATGAGCGTAGTGAGGAATCCATATATGATAAAACGTGCACGCTCCAAGGAACCTTCGAACCTCCGTTTGGTTTTCGCATTCTTCTTTCATGTCTTGGATTGCGTTCACTTTGGATGGCGAGGGCTTCCGGCCGTATGCTCCACACAAGTGACCTACCACCAAGATCTCCGG
Organism: Azolla caroliniana; assembly: GCF_043228905.1. Classification (NCBI taxonomy): domain Eukaryota; kingdom Viridiplantae; phylum Streptophyta; class Polypodiopsida; order Salviniales; family Salviniaceae; genus Azolla; species Azolla caroliniana. The sequence goes on from NW_028230452.1 coordinate 15,402,547, forward strand.
TTGCCCGAATGCAGATTTTTCTCCCGAAAATGTCAAATTCGCATCTTCGAGCCTTTGAAGCACCTTCTCGCAATCTTTCATATGATCCGCAACGAACTTTCTACAACCTTCCTTATCTTTCGATTCATCTTTCTCCTCATCCGAACATCCTTTTATCGGAATATCATCCAATAATGGCATCGTGATGTCCGGAATGCAATCCTTCAAGACTTTATTCATGGCATTCACCATATGAGCCACCGAGTTCGTTGCGCCTTGGGGTAAGGTACACATCCGCACAAGCCCGATCGGAGTCCTCATGGTTGTAATGTCCCGACTGTCGATCGCCAATTGGAATTGGTCATATCCGGAGTAGAGATCGCCAATGGAGTAGATGGACCGGCCCGCAAACGCTTCGGCAAATTCGTCCACGCTTGGACCGATTCCGGCATTTCGAATTGTCACCTTATTGACGGGTTGAAGATCTTGGATGAATCGCAATGATCCATTCTTCTTCGGCACCGTGAACCACCTATTGGAATAAGGAGCATTCGACGGTTCTAGAATTCCCATACTCACCTTCTCCTTTAAGAGCTCGATCAGCTTCGGAAGGTGTGCTCTTGGAACCGGTATCGGTTTCAAATTCCAAGGCACATGAGGCACCGTGAAGATCACCATCGCCTCTATAACCTTTGGGTCGGCGCATCCGATTTCTCGTGGGAAGAATGCGAAAGCCTTCCCATGTCCCTCAAGCATATCGCGAAACATTCGCTCCTCTTCAGGGAGAAGGAAATCGTCCTTTCCGACTCGTAGCTTCCCCTTCGTCTCTTTGGTGAAGACATGACCTATCTTCTTCGGATCTCTTAAGCTTGGATCGTTAGCGACTTCCTTCATCTTTTTCCAACTATCTTCCGGTAGCGGAACCGCAACTGGTTTGATCTTCTTATCCACCGTTTTATACTTCGTGTTGATGTCAGCTTCCTTCATCGAGATGCCACGACGGTATTCATCGATGATGGCGTACATGTTGACGGAGTTAACCGAAATCACGCGTTGGTTGTGAAGATAGCTCAAGTCCACGAGGTCCTCGATTTCGCCGATGGTGTCGTTAAATGAGGCTTCTTCCATAATATGAGCCACGAACTCTCCTTCTTCTATTATGTTCTCTTCTTTCAGCATCTTCTCGAATTCTTGTATCCGGCGCTTGTGCTTCTTGTCGGGTAGGACTAGTTTACAGGCGCCACTATGTGTGACACATGTTGCTTCTCCTTGCAATCCACGCACTCTTCTTTCTTGTGGGTTCTTGTGATTGCTCGGACTATTTGTGCCCCATGCTTCAATAGTCCACTCTAAAAATCCGAGGATTCGCCTCCTAGACTATCTCAATTCCTTTCATGATTGGCTCGCACCGTTAGGAATTGGACCGATCTTTGGTTGTCAAGACTCTTTATTCATGCGAAGGCTGCTCCATTATCGAACACTTTGGTCTCCATCCGAGATGATGTGATATAAGGTTGCCCTAGGATGACAGGATGCGACGCCGATTCTTGTACGAAGAAGTGTTGATCCATCTCCACATCCCCGATCGTGACTTTGACATTGGGACAAGCTCCGTACAAATCCTCCGTACACTTTGTTGCCACGCAAATCTTCCATCCGTGGTTTGTATTGATTGGCCATCTTCCTTTTTTGTAGAAGTCGGTTGACATGAGGTTGATCTCCAAGCCGTGGTCGATCAAGGCTACCACGGTCTCTTTCTTCTCCCCGATCTTCACCGGCGTCTCCGTTGTCGCTCGTGCCCAATGAGATCGAGTGTAGTGGCTGTCCACCATATCTTCATCGATTTCGTCTCTTGCCATCGTTATGGCATTCGTTTTTGCTTTTTGCGGCTTCTCTTCTTCCTCGTCCGATTGTTGTCTCTTTCTCTTTACAAGGTCCACGATCGTGTCATGGAACTCCTTCTTCGTAATGCCAAGCAATTCCCTCAAGGACAAAGTTACGTGGCTATCAAGAACTCGTTCTTCGAGAATCTTCTTTAGGTCCGTCGTCTGCTCTATGTCCGACCTTAGCTTATAGGTAGGTATAGTCCTTGTCCTCCGAGCGGGGTCTTCAACACCAACCTTCACGGGCCAAACCGTTTCTTCAACTCGTATGCCCGGCTCCCCTTTTCGGCTTGATTCTCGTTCCTCCGTTTGTAAAGGTCGACTCGTCTCCGCATCGTCCTTCTTTTTCGCGTTCCTTGTTTCATGTCTTTTTGATGGGCCTTGCTCTTCTATTCTCTTTCTCTTTTCTTCGACGAACACCTCATGGTTGTCGCACATCACCTCTACGAGTATGGTGTTGTCGTCCACCGGATCCGACCACCCGATTATGCTTTGCACGCTTCGGTCCGCAAGCTCTACCTCGTTCGATGTGACTTTTCCCTTCTTCTCATATTCGAGAACGGAAGTCCAAAACTTTGCTCCCGCTCTAGCAGCTTCAGTCTTGTCTTTCCCGACTCTTATTCCGGCCGACGCAGCATAGTGCATCGCATCCACATGAGTCGCATCGGCATCCTCCATAGATTTCTTCATTCCTCCTCTTCCGAAATTCACCCGTAGGGGTCTTCTAGTCTCGCTTGAGCAGATCATGTTGTCCTCTATGTATACGATATTTTGTCGAATCGCCTCTCGAAGGCTCGCACAATCCCTTCTCATGTGGTTCATGCTATCGCACCACACGCATCTAAAGGGTTCTTTTCCTTTAGGGCCCTGACGATTCATGTTGGCTAGCGTGACCTTCTCGAACTTCTTCGCTAGCTCTTCAATGATGTCGTCATCAATCTTCTTTTCTTCCACGTTACTTTGTCTTGGCGGCTCAGCTACTTTCGGCGGTCTTGCTTTCTCCGTGGTAGTCGGTCCCGTCAAGTCGGTGTCATCAACCCTTTGGCGACGCTTGTCGAGCCTATTGCATGCCTGCTTCACCGCGATCCAGTCCGCTACGAGCCCATTTGCTTGGGTATCATCTTCGAGAAGAGTCCCCAACTCCCATCTATCCTTTATGTCCACGGCCTTCAAGAAGTACAAAGTCTTATCCTCTTCAAGCAACACTTGGTCTGTATTGTTGGGAGACAGGTCCCTCTGGATGGGAAGGGAGAAGAACAGTGCCGATGAACAAACTCGGCCGAGGCCGATAGGCCGAGGCAGAAACCGTATGAGTACCCGGCTACGGAGAGCCGGATGGTGCAGGCTCGGTATGAACCGGATGAGGAGTACCCGGCTATGGAGAGCCGGATGGTGCAGGCCCGGTATGAACCGGATGAGTACCCGGCTACGGAGAGCCGGATGGTGCAGACCCGGTATGAACCGGATGAGGAGTACCCGGCTACGGAGAGCCGGATGGTGCAGACCCGGTACGAACCGGATGAGGAGTACCCGGCTACGGAGAGCCGAATGGTGCAGACCCGGTATGAACCAGAGGAAGAGACATATTCGTAAATATGTTTCTGAGAGCCCATCGTGGCTATATTTGTAAATAGCCGAAAAGTCATATTAGTATAAATATGACTTAGGGCAAACTAATATGTGGTTGGTTTTTTTTTTTTTGTTGGTGCAAGAAGAAGAGAGAGCACGTAACGTTGAACAGAGAGAGAGAGAGAGAGAGAAAGAGGTCGTTGCCTCTGTTGTAACCGCCGCCTGTGGCGAAGATCGTGAGTCCGAGGTCGTTGCCTCCGTGAACTCACTGTTTTGTACATTCATACATAGTGACAGTTTGCAGCCTGAGGGCTGCCGTGGTTTTTCCCCTAGTTTGGGGTTTTCCACGTTAACCTCCTGTGTATCTTCCTCTCCTTTGTGTCGTGTTTTCGTTTCCTATTTTCTGTGTATGAAAAGAATCTCGGTTGTGGCCGAGCTTTGTGCATAAGGAGCGTTAAGTTCCTGTCAAGGGGTATCAGAGCGAAATCAACACAGAAAATGGACGAATCGTTTGACGGCATGTTCAAGCTCACCGGCTCCAACTATTCAGTGTGGAAGTCGAACATGAGGGACATGCTTGTGGTTAAAGACCTCTGGTTGCCGGTTCAGTTCGGGGACAAGAGACCGGACAAAATCGACGCCGCGATATGGGAGGTGATGCACATGAAGACAACGGCGTACGTATGGTGCTTCATCGACATGAGCCTATACAACAACTTCAATGAAGAGAGCAAGACTCATGAGCTCTGGGAGAAGATCGGCATAATGTTCCAAAACAAAAATGTTGTTAACCAGGTTTCGGTATTCCAGAAGCTAGTAAGACTCCGGTACCAAGATGGCTCCAGCATGGCGGAGCACATGAATGCCTTCCAGGGGCTGATCCACTAGGCAACGTCATTGGAAGTACCTCTTGCCGACGAGGTACTAGCGCTACTCCTGCTCGGTTCCCTCCCGGATAGCTGGGAGACGTTGGTTGTCACTTTGGGCAACGCCAGGCCGGAAGGAAAGCGGTTATCCCTAGCAAGAGTAAAGTCGAGCTTGCTAGATGAGGAGGCGCGTCGTAAAGATAAAGATACGAGCTCCGACTCCAAAGCGCTCCTTACCGAATCAGAACGCGGAAGACATAGAAACCGTAGTCCCCAGAACCACGAGAAGTCGGGGACACGGTCAAAGTCAAGGGGGAGGCCTACTTGCTTCTATTGCGGCAAGCCGGGACACTTCCAAAAGAACTGTCGGCATTTCCGTAAACACAAGGAAACCGATGGTACTGATTCGAAGCAAACCCCGGACCGGAACGGTAAAGACCAGAGGGGGCCGGACCGGAAGGGAACGACGGCAATCGCGGCAAGTGAAGAGGAGTTGATGCTCATCACCGAGGAGAGTGAGATAAACCTTGCCGGCGACGAGATGACCTGGGTGGTAGACTACGGAGCGTCGTTCCACCTTACCCCGGACCGGAAATGCTTCTCATCCTACTCAGCCGGTGACCACGGCTGTGTCCGGATGGGGAATGAAGGTACATGCCGAATTATCGGCATAGGAGACGTGTGGCTGACAACACCAACCGGATGCAAGTTGCTGTTGAAGGATGTCCGACACGTTCCGGAGGTTCGTCTGAACCTGATATCAGCCGGTCGGCTAGATGATGAAGGCTACACGGGTAGCATCCGGAACGGTGTCATGAAGTTCAGCAAAGGGAGCCTGATTGTGGCTCGGGCCCGGAAGGTAAACACGTTGTACCTGATGAATGCCCGGTTATGTCCGGAAGAAGTGAACGTGGAATCCGACACTGCCGGTGAGCTGTGGCACAAGAGACTGTGTCATATGAGCGAGAAGGGGATGAGGAGGCTTGCAGATGACAACCTCATTCCAGTGAAGAACGTGCACTTAGAGAAGTGCACTGATTGTCTGGCCGGTAAGCAGAACCGGACCTCCTTCTGACCAAGGCCACCGATGAGACGTAATGCACCACTAGAGTTGGTGCATACGGATGTGTGTCAAGTAGACACGAAGTCACATGCCGGAGCGCAGTACTTCGTAACGTTCATAGATGACCACAGCCGGAAGTTGTGGGCCATACTGTTGAAAACAAAGGATCAGGTGTTATCCGTCTTCAAAGAGCTCCACGCGAGAGTGGAAAGAGAAACCGGCCGGAAGCTGAAGGCGGTTCGAGAATATAATGGAAGAGAGTACCGGGGGCAGTTCGAGGAGTACTGCCGCTCGAGGGGAATCCGGCTCGAATTTACCGTGCTGAAGACGCCGGAACTAAACGGGCTGCCCGAGAGGATGAACCGGACCATAATGGAAAGGGTCCGGAATATGCTAGCGCATGCAAAACTACCCAAGAAGTTTTGGGCTGAGGCACTGTCGACGGCGACATATGTGATAAACAGATCACCCTCAGTACCCTTGGATGGAGACACGCCACAGAGAGTATGGACCGGTAAGAAAGTGTCCTACCGGCATCTGAGGGTGTTCGGGTGTCTCGCGTACGTGCATGTAGCAAAGGACCGAAGAGGAAAGTTAGATCCAAAGACCCAGCCATGCATATTCCTCGGCTACCGAGTGTGGGACCCGGTCGACAAGAAGGTATTCCGGAGTCAAGATATTATCTTCATGGAGGACAAGACGCTTGCCGACTGGGAGTCGGAGAAGAAGATAATGAACTCCGAGTCGACCGGTAAGGATACACTCTACGATGAGCAGACCCAACCGGCAAGAGACCGGTTAGCACTCGAGGAACCAGTCGGTTACAGTGAGGATACCGAACCGGCAGAAGAAGAAGTAGAGGAAGCTGAAACCGGAACCGGCCAAGACCCCGAATCGGATTCGGATGAAGAGCAAAGGGAGGAGCCGGTTATCGAAGCCCAAAGACGGAGATATCCTCTCAGAGAGAGAAAGGCCCCCCGGAGATTTCCGAATGCAAAGCATGTGCTGCTAACCGATGAGGGGGAGCCAGAAAGCTTCGAAGAAGCGAAGGATGACACCCACAGCCGCAAATTCTTAAGTGTCATGCAAGATGACATGGATTCCCTGCATGAGAACCATACGTACGAATTGTTGGAGTTGCCGAAAGGAAAGCGGGCACTCCGAAACAAGTGGGTGTACAAGTTGAAACCGGGAGATGTCGGCAACCCCCCGAGATACAAAGCCAAGATCGTGGTGAAGGGGTTCCAACAGAAGAAGGGCGTGGACTTCGACGAGATATTGGCCCTGGTAGTAAAGATGACCTCCATCCGGACGGTGCTGAGTATAGCAGCAAGCATGGACCTCGAGCTAGAGCAGCTGGACGTGAAGATGGCATTCCTTCACGGCGACCTTGAAGAGGAGATCTACATGCAGCAACTGGAAGGATTTGTGGAGAAAGGGAAGGAGCACCTGGTATGCCGGTTGAAGAAGAGCCTGTTCGGACTGAAGCAGGCTCCCCGGCAATGGTACCAGAACATCGACTCCTTCATGACCGATCAAGGGTACCACAAGACACAGGCCGATCACTGCGTGTTTGTGAAGAAGTTTGAAGGAGGGCACTTCTTGATACTCCTCCTGGACGTGGATGACATGTTGATCGTCGGACGAGACCAAGTAAAAATACGGATGCTGAAGAAGGCTCTCAACCGGACCTTCTCAATGAAAGACTTGGGTCCGGCAAGACAGATGTTGGGGATGCACATCATTCGGGACTGGTCAGTGAAGCAATTATGGTTGTCACAGGAGAAGTACGTGACAAAGGTGCTTCACCGGTTCAACATGTCAGATGCGAAACCGGTCGGATCGACACTTCCGGCAAACTGCAAGCTATCCGGCAAGCAAAGCCCGAAGACGAAAGGAGAGAAGGCAGATATGATGAAGATTCCATATGCCTCTGCCGTCGGGAGCTTGATGTACGCAATGGTCTGTACCCGACCAGATATTGGACACGCAGTCGGAGTGGTGAGCCGGTTCATGAGTAATCCCGGCAAGGAGCACTGGAACGCAGTCAAATGGATACTCCGGTATTTGAAGGGCACTTCAAATATGTGTCTCCGATTCGGCTCCGGAAAACCTCAACTGGACGGTTTCACCGATTCGGACATGTCGGCTGATGTAGATACCAGCCGGTCTACATCTGGGTATGTGATGACATATGCAGGGGGAGCTGTTTCGTGGCAGTCGAGGCTGCAGAAGACGGTTGCATTGTCAACCACAGAGGCGGAGTACATGGCGGCTGTGGAAGCCGGCAAGGAAATATTATGGATGAAGGACTTCATCGGAGAGCTCGGTATCCGGCAAGAGGAATACCGACTCTACTGCGACAGTCAAAGTGCCATCCACCTTGCTAAGAATGCGGCCTACCATTCCCGGACGAAGCATATCCAGCGGAGGTATCACTGGATCCGGGAAAGCGTAGATGTCTAGGAGTTTGCACTGACGAAGATCCACACGGCCGAGAACGGGTCAGATATGTTGACCAAAGTGCTAACACCCGACAAGCTGGAAGCATGCCGGAAGAGGATCGGACTGGTAAGACACCCCATGCCGAAGTGAAGGGGGAGTTTGTTGGGAGACAGGTCCCTCCGGATGGGAAGGGAGAAGAACAGTGCCGATGAACAAACTCGGCCGAGGCCGATAAGCCGAGGCCGAAACCTTATGAGGAGTACCCCGCTACGGAGAGCCGGATGGTGCAGGCCCGGAATGAACCGGATGAGGAGTACCCGGCTACGGAGAGCCGGATGGTGCAGGCCCGGTACGAACCGGATAAGGAGTACCCGGCTACGGAGAGCCGGATGGTGCAGGCCCGGTACGAACCGGATGAGGAGTACCCGGCTACGGAGAGCCGGATGGTGCAGGCCCGGTACAAACCGGATGAGGAGTACCCGGCTACGGAGAGCCGGATGGTCCAGGCCCGGTACGAACCGGATGAGGAGTACCCGGCTACGGAGAGCCGGATGGTGCAGGCCCGGTACGAACCGGATGAGGAGTACCCGGCTACGGAGAGCCGGATGGTGCAGACCCGGTATGAACTGGAGGAAGAGACATATTCGTAAATATGTTTCTGAGAGCCCATCGTGGCTATATTTGTAAATAGCCGAAAAGTCATATTAGTATAAATATGACTTAGGGCAAACTAATATGTGGTTGGTTTTTTTTTTTTTGTTGGTGCAAGAAGAAGAGAGAGCACGTAACGTTGTATAGAGAGAGAGAGAGAGAGAGAGAAAGAGGTCATTGCCTCTGTTGTAACCGCCGCCTGTGGCGAAGATCGTGAGTCCGAGGTCGTTGCCTCCGTGAACTCACTGTTTTGTACATTCATACATAGTGACAGTTTGCAGCCTAAGGGCTGCCGTGGTTTTTCCCCTAGTTTGGGGTTTTCCACGTTAACCTCCTGTGTATCTTCCTCTCCTTTGTGTCGTGTTTTCGTTTCCTGTTTTCTGTGTATGAAAAGAATCTCGGTTGTGGCCGAGCTTTGTGCATAAGGAGCGTTAAGTTCCCGTCACGTATTGGGGAGACGACTAAACATCTGGTCGAATTCGTCGTACACCCTCGAGACGCTCATCTTCTTATTCTTCTTCTCTATCCACTTCATCAGGCCATGTCGAGTCATCCTCGTTGAGTCTTCAGTCACGAACTCCGCTAGTATCATTTTCTCGAACTCGGACCATGTTGTCTTACCTTCTTGAAGCTCAATGACGCGTCTTTGGATGTTGTTGTCGACAACTCTCTTGAAGCTTGCGATTTGACGTGCCTCGGACACGTCCATCTGATTCATCTCCCTTCTATATGCATCAAGGAACTTCGTAACGTTCCTTCCATCGAATTGGCCCTCGAGCTCTACGACACGATCGACAGCCTTCTCCACGCTCGCGTCGTTGTCCCGAGATCTCATCATTTGCTCAACGATTAGCATCATCCTTTCGAGCTCTCCTGCTTGGTTGCTTGAGGACGCCATCTCCAAGTATTAATCTCGACTTGATCCTTCCTACCGCCTCTTTCACGTCGGGTTCACCACTTTATTATGTCGTGAAGATCCGTCACTACGCGCGGATCGTGAGGCGGAACCGCCGGGGTTCTGGACCGGAAGGATTCAAAGTCGGTACAAGCTTTGGCGCAAGCTTTAGCGAGAAAGTACTTAAGATAGATTGGGAAAGAGAGAAGTTGAGATCACACGATTGAGAGAGATTGATTGCACTTTTAACTTTAGATTTAAGAAACAAGTTACACGATCAATTTGATAACGAATTTCTTCCTCTTAATTTTCATAAAATAAACGTGTTTTTTCTCCTCCCCCTTCCTTCTTTTATAGATTCTCCCATGCATATGATGCATGTGAGGGTACGAAACATGCATAAATTGCATGTTTGCCATTTGGCGCTTATGTATTACATGTGGTGCATGATAACCATGTCACTCATTTTAGCTCTCATGTATGAGAATTTACATGTAAAAGTACAATGATAGAAATATAATTTCAACTAAATAGCATGGCTTAATGGTAAGCCAATTGACTCTAACTTGGAGGTGCAAGGTTCGAATCCTTACTTGCCCTCTTTGTATATGTATATATGTATATATATTTATATATTTATTTATCTAGTCGTCGGACGCCGGTTCGTCGCCGGATGCCGTTGTCTCACCGGCGCCGAATACCGGTGCTGCCGCCGGATGTCAGATTGTCGTCGGATCACCGGCTCCATCGCCAGTCCAGTTTTGGTTGGCCAAAACCCTTTACGAGTAGCTAGCCCACCTCCACTCTTAGTCTCTATGCTCCACACATAGACACAAAGATAATATCTTTTGCTCTACGTTATATATGATGAGAGCCGTATTTGTCGTGCCTATGTGGGATATCTCACAATTTTCTCTTTTCCTTTCACAAACTTTATACCCTCATATCTTGACATTTAGTTGTCTGTTTCTCTTGTAATAAAGTGCATTCGAAACCTCCATCATTTTGTACTTAGATATTAAATTTATTTAAAATGTTATCTTCACAATTATTGTATTATGTGATTCATACTCGATTTCGTACGTTTTATGGGACTTTCACACTATTGCCAAAATTCTTCACGACAACGCTTCCGCACGCTAACTTTCACAATCTCTCATTCGGCCCACTTAGCCAGAATGAGATCAAACTCTCGTCCAAAGTACTGAATCCTTCGGCATCTTCTACCCGGATCGTTTCCAATTCATTGGCCTAATCTTTCGAAGTCGGGTTGGAGTCCGTAGAGAGTATTAGGATGCCGACTCGTCAAATTCGACATCTCGGCTTCTGCCCATGAGAGTAGTCGACTAATATGCACTTCTCCGACTTTGGGTCAAACTTCCTCCGCATTTCATCCGGTACATGCACATAGGCTATGCTACCGAATACCTTAAGTTTGGCTTCTCCCCGAAATATAGCTCGTGTGTTGACAACTTCTCCCCGATCCGGTTTTGGATGTAGAGGGTCGTCTGGACCGCGTCAGCCTATTAGAACTTGGGCATGCTCTTCTCTTCCAGCATTGCTCGTGTCGTCTTGACGATTGACCAGTTCTTCCTTTCGGCCACACAGTTTTGTTCCGTTGTGTATCTGCAACAGAATTGTCTCTGAATTCCCATTTGTTGCAGATAATTGTTGAATTGGTCGGAAAAGTATTCTTTTCCGCCATCCGACCACTTGATCTTCCTCTCCATTTCCCGTTCGACAAGACTTTGTAGGTTCCAAAAACAGTCAAAGACTTCGCTTTTCTTCTCTATGAGATAGATCCATGTGCGTTGGTTGTAGTCGTTGATGAAGGAGATGAAATATCGGCTCCCGCCAAGACTAACGTTCTATGCTAGTCCTCATACATCCAAATGTATCAAGTCGAGGTTGTTATGGCTCTGGTTTCTTTCGGTGGGGGATGGAAACCGGTGTTGCTTCCTGAGTTTGCGGGCTTCCCATATTTGGGCCTTCCGGCCACTGAATTTCGGCAATCCCAAAACAACCTATTTTGATTGCAGGTCTTGAAGCCTCTAATAGTTGACGTCGCCGATCCTCTTGTGCCACAAGTCGATATCCGATTCGACCTTCTGTCCTTTTGTAAATATAGTGGTGCCGACATCATTGGTGTCGAGGATAAACATTCTCCCGTCCTGGCGCCCTCGCGCGATGATCTGGCCCTCTTCCTCAATGAAGCACCCGAGATGCATAAACGGCACTGACATCCCTTGGTCGACGATCTGCCCGACCAACACCAGGTTCTTTGTGATTGTCGAAACATGTAGTACATTCATCAGTTTTCCCTTTTGTCCGTCATGGCTTAAAGGGACTTCTCCAACCCATCGGGTGAGGAGTGTCGTCTCCGGTTTCGACAACTCCTGGTTGCTCCGGCTTTTCCAAAAACGAGAACCACTCTTCGTGGCTCATCATATGGTTAGATGCTCCAGAGTCAACGTACCACACTTCCTCCAATCCATAAGTGGTCTTCATCATTGAGTTCGCCTTGTGTTTCATCACAAAGGTTGGCCCTTTTCCAAACTTTCTGGTTCCGGATCCTTTCGATCCTTCTGCGTAGTGCAAGCTTTGCCGGTTCCCTTGTCCTACCTTACCAGATCTGGATTCAATGCACTTCTTCCAGCACTCGTTCTCCCGGTGGCCTTTCTTGCCACAATACCAGCCTTCCCTTGCTAGTTTCTGGCACCGATTTGACTCCCCCTGCTTGTGGAGGTCCTGGAACTGTTGTTGGCACCATCTCTGTGCCTCCAATTCTACTATTGTCAATCGCTGCTATTGCGTGCTGACCCACCTAGTCCTCCACACCCACAGGACCGATCCGCCTTCGTGTACAACATCCGATTGTCCGATTGAGTGGTCCTTGACCCACTCGCGCGGTTTTCTTCGACCATGAGCATCGATTGTAGGTCGAAGAAGGACGATGGCTTCTCCTGGGTGCAAATTGCCGTCTGGATTGGCCCGTACCGTTGTGTTAAACCACCGAGATAGATCTGGACCATCTCGTCTTCGCCCACTGTCACATTGATGGAACTGAGCGCATTGTAGATCTCCTTTATCTTGGTGGTGTAGTTAGTGACTAACATCTCCTTGTTGCCGATGGTGCAACTTCCGCGTTGTGGTACTTGGGTGAAAATCTTCCGGAAATTTTCCCAGGCCTCCTTCATTGACTTTGCATCTCTGATGTAGCCAAGCATCTGGTCGTGCACACAAGATGCGAGGCAGTACAACACCATGCTCGCTCCTTGCTCCCATACCGGGAAGTCCTTGTTTGCCGAATCCGGTGTAGCTTCATTCGCTCCATCCACGTAGCTCCAATATCCATGCTCCAACAGGTCGAGCTTTTCTGTTGGAAGCGAGCTCACCATGCTTCTGTCCATATCTTCCTTCATGTCGTTTACCAAGTGTTAGGGTTTGGTTGTGAGCGTCACTCATCGGCAGTAGAGGATTCTCAACCCTCACGCTCTGATACCATGTGAAACTTAATATGTGGAAGCTTAGATAAACCAGCTCAGTCGGATAACAACAATAGAACCGAAATGAAGGTTTAATGGAAGCATAAGAATACACAGTACATGGGAGAGATAGAGAGAGCAGAAATAGCATAAAACTCAATTCCAAATAATAACACTCTGTACATACAAATGTCCTGCATAACACTTTTTATAGAAGTTCTTAAAAGGACTAACATGTACTTCAATGCTCATACAAGTGACTTACACTAACTCCAAGGAATTTGCGTATGTACTAGGCTAAGATTTTAGACCTCTAACGGCCTACCGGTTACAATCCAATCTGGCTCTTGGTTCTGGATACCGATCCGGATCTGGTTGAGCTTGTCCGCGCAGCACGGTCCATATCTCAACAAATTTGTAGATGATTACAACACAACATTGTATGATAACGGACTAACAAGTTGATAGATATGGAGTAAAGGAACAGAGGGGATATGGAGTAAAGGAACAAGTTGATGGATATGGAGTAATGGACAATATGCAAGAATAAAGAGAAGAGAGGGAAAGTTAGAGGCGCAAAAAATACATTTGTATTATTCAAAATGGCAACATCATCTTTTCTAAGTTGGTTATATACTAGAACCAAACTAGGGCAAGTACCCTTTATGCTATTTACATAAACAACCTAATCTAGTTTGTCTAATAGGGTAATGTGAATACGTCCATTATATTACCATATTCAACACCTCTCATGCTTCCGACTCTAAAGCCTACTACTCTAATCATCTTTTCTAAGTTGGTTATATACTAGAACCAAACTAGGGAAACTACGCTTTATGCTATTTACATAAATAGCCTAATCTAGTTTGTCTAATGGGGTAATGTGAATACGTCCATTATATTACCATATTCAACACCTCTCATGCTTCCGACTCTAAAGCCTGCTACTCTATGCATCATTCACCATGGGCATCATCATTACATGAAGAGGCTCTTCTAGCACAAGAGGAGGTTGAGCTTGAAGACAAGGTAATCACTCTCTCTCACACACATACTTTCTCTTTCAAGAATGATTGGACTCTTCCAAGAATGGTGATACTTGCTTAGAAATAGTCTTTGTTGGTGTTTAATCTTTGTTTAGTTTAGATATTTCTATATGTAGATAGTCTGGATTTATTGAATACATTTCTATGCTTTGAAGAAGATGTTTTTTCTGTGAACACTATCATCATGGCTAGAATAACTTAGTGATGGTAACTCACTATTCCCCTCCCCATCTATATATTTTGAACTACAATGAAAAATCTACAAACTCTCAACAAGTCCATTCTTCGGAGTTCTCTATTGAGGGAGCAATGAGGTTCCTATAATGAGCACTCGAATGAGTTCATTCAACATATTGTTGAGATAGTAAGTTAGTGAGGTTTGACAAGATAAATGAATCATATCATTGGACGGTATATATAATGAGGTTTTCGAACATTTACGTGTTATTATATTTTACTTCTGTTATTTAGTGAGATTATTGCTCTCATTTTTCTCTTTGCAGTATGATGAGATTCGAACAACAAATGAAGGTCTAATTCCCATAGGAAAGTGTTAGGAAACAGGTCCCTCCGGATGGGAAGTGAGAAGAATAGTACTGATGAGCAAACAGTACCGGATGACGAGTACCCGGAAATGGAAGACCCGATGAGAACCGGATGACGTGTGCCCGGAAAGCGCCGGATGATGCAAGCCCGGTGAGGAGTGCTCACCGGATGAAGGGACATATTCATAAATATGTTTCTGAGAGTCCATCGGGGCTATATTTGTAAATAGCCGAAAAGTCATATTAGTATAAATATGACTTAGGGCAAACTTTAGTTTGTGGTTGTCATTCTTGTTGGTGCAAGATTAGAGCGTAACAGTGCACAGAGAGAGACAGAGAGAGGAAGAGGTCGTTGCCTCTGTTGTAACCGCTGCCTGTGGCGAAGATAGCAAGCTCGAGGTCGTTGCCTCAGTGCTTCACTATTGTAAATTCTGATATAGTGATAGTTTGCAATCTGTGGGCTGCCATGGTTTTTCCCGTGTTTGGGTTTTCCACGTAAACATCCTATGTACTCTTCTCTCCATTGTGTCGTGCATTCATTCCCGTTTTTTCTGTGTTTGATCCTAAGCTTGGTTATGGCCGAGTGTTGTTCATCGGGAGCGCGTAGTTCCTGTCAAAGTGGTATCAGAGCGAGACGACACAGAAAATGGACGATTCGTTGGGAGGTATTTTCAAGCTCACAGGCTCCAACTATTCGGTGTGGAAGTCGAAGATGAGGGACATGCTCGTGGTTAAAGATCTTTGGTTGCTGGTTCAGTTCGGGGACAAGAGACCGGACAAAATCGACGCCGCGATATGGGAGGTGATGCACATGAAGACAACGGCTTACATACGGTGCTTCATCGACATGACTCTATACAACAACTTCAATGAAGAGAGCAAGGCTCATGAGCTATGGGAGAAGATCGGCATTATGTTTCAAAACAAAAATGTTGTTAATCAGGTTTCGGTATTCTGGAAGCTAGTAAGACTCCAGTACCAAGATGGCTCTAGCATGGCGGAGCACATGAATGCCTTCCAGGGGCTGATCCACCAAGCAACATCATTGGAAGTACCTCTCGCCGATGAGGTACTAGCACTACTCCTGCTTGGTTCCCTCCCAGATAGCTGGGAGACGTTGGTTGTCACTTTGGGCAACGCCGGGCCAGAAGGGAAACGGTTATCCCTAGCAAGAGTGAAGTCGAGCTTGCTAGATGAGGAGGCGCGTCGGAAAGATAAGGATACGAGCTCTGACTCCAAAGCGCTCCTTACCGAATCGGAACGTGGAAGACAAAGGAACCGTAGCCCCCAGAACCGGGGAAAGTCGGGGACACGGTCAAAGTCAAGGGGGAGGCCTACTTGCTTCTATTGCGGCAAGCCGGGACACTTCCAGAAGAACTGTCGGCACTTCCGAAAAGACAAGGAAACCGACGGTACCGATTCGAAGCGGACATCGGACCGGAACGATAAAGACCGGAGGGGGCCGGACCGGAAGGAAACGACGGCAATCGCGGCAAGTGAAGAAGAGTTGATGCTCATCACCGAGGAGAGTGAGCTAAACCTTGCCGGCGACGAGATGACCTGGGTGGTCGACTCCGGAGCGTCGTTCCACCTTACCCCGGATCGGAAATACTTCTCATCCTACTCAGCCAATGATCACGACTGTGTCCAGATGGGGAATGAAGGTACATGCCGAATTGTCGGCATAGGAGACGTGTGGTTGACATCGCCAACCGGATGCAAGTTGTTGTTGAAGGATGTCTGACATGTTCCAGAGGTTCGTCTGAACCTGATATCATTTGGTCGGCTAGATGATGAAGGCTACACGGGTAGTATCCGGAACGGTGTTATGAAGTTCAGTAAAGGGAGCCTGATTGTGGCTCGGGCCTGAAAGGTAAACACATTGTACCTGATGAATGGCCGGTTATGTCCGGAGGAAGTGAATTTGGCATCCGACACTGCCAGTGAGCTGTGGCACAAGAGGCTGTGTCACATGAGCGAGAAGGGGATGAAGAGGCTTGTAGAACACAACCTCATTCTAGTGAAGAACGTGCACTTGGAGAAGTGCACTGATTGTATGGCCGGTAAACAAAACCGGACCTCCTTCCGACCAAGGCCACCAATGAGACGTAACGCACCACTGGAGTTGGTCCATACTGATGTGTGTCAAGTGGACACGAAGTCACATGCAGGATCGCAGTACTTCGTGACGTTCATCAATGACCACAGCCGGAAGTTGTGGGCCACACCGTTGAAGATGAAGGATCAAGTGTTATCCGTCTTCAAAGAGCTCCATGCGAGAGTGGAAAGAGAAACTGACCGGAAGCTGAAGGCGGTTCGAGTAGATAACGGAGGTGAATATCGGGGGTAGTTCGAGGAGTATTGTCACTCGAAGGGAATCCGGCTCGAATTTACCGTGCCGAAGACGCCGGAACTAAACGGGCTGGCCGAGAAGATGAACCGAACCATAATGGAGAGGGGCCAGAGTATGTTGGCGCATGCAAAACTACCCAAGAAGTTTTGGGTTGAGGCACTATTGACGGCAACATATGTGATAAATAGATCACCCTCAGTACCCTTGGACAGAGACACGCCACAGAGAGTCTGGACCGGTAAGGAAGTGTCCCACCGTCATCTAAAGGTATCCGGGTGTCTTGCGTACGTGCTTGTAGCTAAGGACTGGAGAGGAAAACTAGATCCGAAGACCCGTCCATGCATATTCCTCGGTTACGGCGACGATGAGTTTGGCTACCAAGTGTGGGACCTGGTCGACAAGAAGGTATTCCGGAGTCGAGATATTATCTTCATGGAGGACAAGACGCTCGCCGACTAGGAGTCGGAGAAGAAGATAATGAACTCTGAGTCGACCGGTAAGGATCGATTCTACGATGAGCAGACCCAACCGGCAAGAGACCAGTTAGCACTCGAGTAACCAGCCGGTTACGGTGAGGATAACAAACCGACAGAAGAAGTAGAGGAAGCTGAAACCGGAACCGGCCAAGACCCCGAATCGGATTCGGATGAAGAGCAAAGGGAGGAGCCGGTTATCGAAGCCCAAAGACGGAGATATCCTCTCAGAGAGAGAAGGGCCCCTCGGAGATTTCCGAATGCAAAGCATGTGCTGCTAACCGATGAGGGGGAGCCAGAAAGCTTCGAAGAAGCGAAGGATGACACCCACAGCCGCAAATGCTTAAGTGTCATGCAGGATGAGATGGATTCCCTGCATGAGAACCATACGTACGAATTGTTGGAGTTGCCGAAAGGAAAGCGGGCACTCCGAAACAAGTGGGTGTACAAGTTGAAACCGGGAGATGCCGGCAACCCCCCGAGATACAAAGCCAGGATCGTGGTGAAGGGGTTCCAACAGAAGAAGGGCGTGGACTTCAACGAGATATTTGCCCCGGTAGTAAAGATGACCTCCATCCGAACGGTGCTGAGTATAGCGGCAAGCATGGACCTCGAGGTAGAGCAACTGGACGTGAAGACGGCATTCCTTCACGGTGACCTCGAAGAGGGGATCTACATGCAGCAACCGGAAGGATTCGTGGAGAAAGGGAAGGAGCACCTGGTTTGCCAGTTGAAGAAGAGCCTGTACGGACTGAAGCAGGCTCCCCGACAATGGTACCGGAAGTTCGACTCCTTCATGACTGATCAAGGGTACCACAAGACGCAGGCCGATCACTGCATGTTTGTGAAGAAGTTCGAAGCAGGCGACTTCCTGATACTCCTTCTGTACGTGGACGACATGTTGATCGTCGGACGGGACCAAGCCAGAATACGGATGCTGAAGAAGACTCTCAACCGAACTTTCACAATGAAAGACTTGGGTCTGGCAAGACAGATGTTGGGGATGCATATCATCCGGAACCGGCCAACGAAGCAAATGTGGCTGTCACAAGAGAAATACGTGACAAAGGTGCTTCAGCGGTTCAACATGTTAGAAGCGAAACCAGTCGGATCGACACTCCCGACAAATTGCAGATTATCCAGTAAGCAAAGCCCGAAGACGAAAGCAGAGAAGCCTGATATGATGAAGGTTCCATATGCCTCTGCCGTCGGGAGCTTAATGTACGCAATGGTGTGTACCCGACCGGATATAGGATACGCAGTCGGAGTTGTGAGCCGGTTTATGAGCAATCCCGGCAAGGAGCACTGGAACGCAGTCAAATGGATACTCCGATACTTGAAGGGCACTTCAAATATGTGTCTTCGATTCGGCTCCGGAAAACCTCAACTTGACGGTTTTACCAATTCGGACATGTCGGCTGATGTGGATACCAACCGGTCTACATCCGGGTATGTAATGACATATGCAGGGGGAGTTGTTTCGTGGCAGTCGAGGCTGCAGAAGACGGTTGCGTTGTCAACCACGGAGGCAGAGTACATGGCGGTTGTGGAAGCCGGAAAGGAAATATTATGGATGAAGGATTTCATCGGAGAGCTTGGTATCCGGCAAGATGAATACCGGCTCTATTGTAACAGTCAAAGTGCCATCCACCTTGCTAAGAATGCGGCCTACCATTCCTGGACGAAGCATATCCAGCGAAGGTATCACTAGATCCGGGAAAGACTAGATGACCAGGAGTTCGCGTTGATGAAGATCCACACAGCCGAGAACGGGTCAGATATGCTGACCAAAGTACTGATACCCGACAAGCTGGATGCATGCCGGAAGCGGATCGGACTAGTAAGACATCCCATGCCGGGGTGAAGGGGGAGTTTGTTAGGAAATAGGTCCCTCCGGATGGGAAGTGAGAAGAGGCCGAAACCGGATGACGAGTACCCGGCAACGGAAGACCCAGTGAGAACCGGATGACGTGTGCCCGGAAAGCGCCGGATGATGCAGGACCGGTGAGGAGTGCTCACCGGATGAAGGGACATATTCGTAAATATGTTTCTGAGAGTCCATCGGGGCTATATTTGTAAATAGCCAAAAAGCCATATTAGTATAAATTTGACTTAGGGAAAACTTTAGTTTGTGGTTGTCATTCTTGTTGGCACAAGATTAGAGCGTAACAGTGTACAGAGAGAGACAGAGAGAGGAAGAGGTCGTTGCCTCTGTTGTAACTGCCGCATGTGGCGAAGATAGCAAGCTCGAGGTCGTTGCCTCAATGCTTCACTATTGTACATTCTGATATAGTGATAGTTTGCAGTCTGTGGGCTGCCGTGGTTTTTCCCGTGTTTGGGTTTTCCACGTAAACATCCTATGTACTCTTCTCTCCATTGTGTCGTGCATTCATTCCCTTTTTTTCTGTGTTTGATCCTAAGCTTGGTTGTGGCCGAGCGTTGTTCATCGAGAGCGCGTAGTTCCTGTCCGAAAGATCAATGCAAATAATGACCACAATGAATTTGAGGGTGATGGAGATGATGATATTGGTGATCCTAGAGATGATGAAAGTGAAGGTGAAGACTTTGAACAGGAAACTGGATAACACATTATCATGCTAGCCTATAGTAGAATATTGATTTTACACAACTAAGGATATTTCAACCCATGTACTTCATCTGGTAATTGTAACTGGCCTTTTCTTAGGGTATCTTTTATATGCTTTATTTTTAAGAGGCAATTGTCTTGGTTTTTTTAGATGGATTATGCAAGGACATTGGTATATACAAAAAAGACTAAAACATGCACATAGTTTTGCTTTTAGATTTATAATGGTAAGACTTCTTCATTGAATCAATCATCTTTGAGCTAATAAACTATTCATGACTAGATTGGTTATCTTTTGGCTTGATCTAGTCTATGTTTTCAAAGAGTGCAGTGCCTTAACACTCTTAAAATGTCACTATGATAGATTGTGCATGTATCAAATTTAATTTAAGAGAGTTCAAAACTGTTTCACGATGGTACTTGTATCATATTCTCAAACGTGATTGTTTGATGAACTTTGAATTGTTGTTATGTATGCATGAGATTGCACAGATTGTTTCTTGTAGTTATACCTTGATGATTGTATTATGGGATCAACCTAATCTAATGGAAGGTTGAATGTTAATTTTAGTGTTTAGCACTATCATAGGGTAGAACGATGACGCAAGCACCACTAATTGCCATTCTTATGTTTTTTTGCGCTTTTTACCTTTAAAAAAATTGCCCTATAATAAATAATGAATACGAAAGTATAGTATTTACCATACTTCGAGGGTGTTTACCATACTCGAATGATTGAAACATTCTTGAATGTGAATGCACGTATGGTTCATACTATGATATCCTCATCACATAAAAAATTAGTGCCAACAGGAGTAATATGCTCATCATGCAAGTACATTATATCCTCATCATTGTATACCAAGTTGGTTATATCGTCAACATTGTATCCTCATTATTGTATACTAGATGCATTGTACACTCAACGTCTATAAACACCATTTCGCAAAGTATATGCATCATTGAGCAAATACATAACACCTTGAAGACTAGAAAGATAAAAACACCATATCCAACAAGTTTCATATATTCCAAAAAGATATAATGTCAATGTATGAGTATTTACAAAAGTTGAAAACTGAAGATACAATATGTCCATCGTACATAGCTTAGATAAAAATCAAAGAAATATATGCCATCACTCATATACTCATTGCAAACGAGAAAAGTCTAAACCACACTAGATGCAAAAATTAACCATCCGCTTCTCATGTCCATGGACCCTACAAAAGGCACCAAACAAGTTATCATTCATTAGTGTGCAAATACGAATATAAGGATGAGTAAAAATGTGGATATAGGAATGAGAATTGAACCTCACAAAACATGATGGTAACACTCTATGTAACTTGAATTCTAACTTTTGAAGCATAAATATTAGTGAATGATATTCCAACGTTATTTATTATTGTGAACCAGCATTCTCCCACCCCATCTAGGTAATGAATATCAACTATTTTAGCACCTGTAGTACACTCTACCCCATCATCAATCAATATAGTTTGGCCCTTCAAAGTTTTCAATGCAGTCGAGATATCACAATGATTGTGATGTAAGGGCAACATTCTATCACAATGATTCCAATGTGATGCTTGAGTTTTACCCAATATTAGCACCTTACAATTACAATGCATACATTTCAGCTTGGTAAGTCTCGGTAGTCGAATCCTCTTTCTAGATCCTTGCATGCCCCATCCAAGTCTTCCTTTACCCTTATTGTTAGGAGCTACCCCTATATCTTCCACAATCACTACCGACCACGCAATGGATCTTTTGTTACCAAACCGATTTAAAGTTACATTTTGTTGCAAATTTCTTATACTCCCTTTTTTAGGCACATCCGGGAAATAACATACCTCAATTGATGACATAATGCTTACATTCTTTTCTTACAAATAGAAACATTTGTCTTAGTAATAGAATCTAGTGCTTCTTCAAATGTGCTCAAAGTTTCTTTAAGAATCGAAATAGTTGCAAATATAGACTCGTCCTTATCCCCATCAAAGTATGCATTTACACCAACTAAATTCCATAGACCATGCATTTCCAATACATCATCAATCAAATGTAGCTCCTTTTGTGGCTCTAGCATGTGTTGTTCAATTAATAATCTAATACCCATCAAGTGCTTGCATTTACTTGCATAATCTAACGAATCACAAAAGGAACATTGAAAATATACATTATACCATGTATCTTCCTTTGACATGCTTAAAACTCTAAAATACAATTTTGTCACATCCATTACCTGAATTGTTGTTGGATTTGTGACATATCATTCAATTATCCTCTCTGCCTCTCTAGTTATATTAGCCTCATCCTTACTATTTGTTCGAGGCAAGAATCTTCCACTTTCACTTAATTCTTGCTTTTGCTTAGACCATTCAAGAACTGTACACCCTTCCATAAGCCTATCACACTATCTCTTATCAATGCATGTATCAAGTCAGTAATAGATTGATTTATTCTTCCTTTAAATAAAGTGTACTTGATGTATTGACAATGCCTCTCTACAATATTTGTAGTGTCCACATGACCATATGAAAACATTTTTCCGAACTAGGGCCAAGTATTTCTCCATGTGTCATTGCACCAACAATTTTTTATGTAAAGGCAAACTTGTTTTTGGTCTTTGTATTCTTCCAATATCTTAGCATATACATGATTAAATTCTTCCTCTTTGCTACAATACATGAAATAGCACATACAATCATATAATTTCCCTCTTTCCATACCATGAAATTTTGGCAATAGATGGTCAACCCAAGCCTTCTTCGCATGGAACCAACATAGCAAAATTTTGCAAGCTATTTGTTGCCTTCTACCATTCAGCACCTCTAAACAATATGAATAAATTGTAACAACAATTACAAAGCATTGTATTCTACCCAACACTTATCTATTACCAAGGCATTAGGTCTAATACCTAATGTTGAGATCCTCCATCATTGGTGCAAAGCATGTGCCACAATGGGATGTTGAGCCTTTTCTCATTTGGTGCAACCGCAACATATAAAGGCAATCCAAATACATTAGTCTTAAACATAGAATCGATTACCTAAGCATTATTCTTTGATAAGCGCATACACATGTTTAACATCCATTGATCTTGTATTATCAAAACAAATGGTTGCTTTGTAGGAATATACGGTTGAACATAAGCTACTTTACCTTATTCCTTCAATGCATATGCTTCTCGTATCATTGTAGTTCAATCATCTAGGGCTATAGCTTTTTTAACATTTAACTTGCTAGCTATTTTTTGAACCTCCTTTCTTAGCATAAAAAATCTAAACACGACTCTCTCAACAGGTGTAACTTTGACCTTATGTATAATCGTTTTTGTCATGCTTATCCTTGCTATGTGCCTTGCACATCCAACATCAAAAAGATCCTCCATACAACATTTAATGATATTTGGATGCACCTTTAAATGATATACCTCATGTGGTGCACTTGGATCATGGCCTTTGTTTTGGGCATATACATAGATGGGCACTTGTTTTCAATCTCCAATTAACCTTTTACATCAACACGAAAAGTGCGTCCACATCGTTTGGTAGTCTTACATCTATGAATGCATTTGCTACCCCTTTTTTATTTCCCCCTAATTATGGCAAACATATGTTTCATGATATTTGGTATTGGTAGAACACTTCTTTAAACATGTGAGTATTTAATCTTAATGTCATGTAGTACAACCTTGAACATGGCTTCTTCTACCACAAACTTTTCATTTGGGACACTACTAATATGATGTTGCATGTCTAAAGGTGTCTTTTTTGTACCTTTAGACATCCACAAGCATGAATGCATGCTTTCACATATACCTTTAATAGCCCGTGATATTGGGAATCCACTGACCAACCTTTCTTAATCTCATCTAAATTATGCATCTTTTAGCCCTACATCGCAAGTTTTAACATGAGTATTCAATATAGGGTACTCTATTTTCTAGAAAGTTCTATAACATTCTAAAAGCATTGTATGTTCTAGAAAGTTCTAGAATATTCTAGAGTGCTCTATATTCTAGGACTTTCTAGAATACCCTATTAGGACCTATAAATATGCATCTAGTAATAATTTCAAAACCAAATTGGTTCAACTCAATTCTAGAACTCCCTTGCTGCTACTCGTTGTAATCTATCTTATAGTGCAATATAATACTTTTACAATACTCTCTCTCTCTCTCTCTCTCTCTCTCTCGTAATTACCTTACCCTAGTGATAATTTGTTAATACTACAAGCACTGCGTCAGGGGTTCGAAACCCAATTTCCTCACCTCTCTATTATATACTTCATATACTCTTAATTCTCTAGATGCCACTGTGGAATGTAGGGGTTGAACCCATGACCACCTGGTCTCCATCTGGGCTCTCTCTCTCTCTCTCTCGACACCTCTACAGTTCACCTTAGAAATTTAAAGTTGGGTGGGAAACTTACGTGAGATTTGGAGGTGAATTTGACTGATATGATGAAGAGTTAATTTCCAATTGTAAACACCTTGGTTGATTTAATCCCACAATTTCAGAACGGAGGGGAAAACATCAACACAATATTTTGTTTTCACTTAGACAATTTAATCATTTTTCTCCTCTTTAGAAATGTTTATATTGACACATTAGAGTTGCAACAGATGAATTCTAAGTTGAAAGTCACTAATTTCCAATCATAACAATCTGTCAAATGCTCATTATAGGAACCTCATTGTTCCCTCAATAGAGAGCTCCGAAGAATGGACTTGTTGAGAGTTTATACATATTTCATTGTAGTTTAAAAAATATAGATGGGGAAGGGAATAGTGAGTTACCATCACTGAGTTATTCCAGCCTTGACTATAGTGTTCAGTGAAAGAACATTTTCTTCACAAAAATGTATTCAACAAATCCAAACTATCTACACAAAGAAACATCTAAACTAAACAAATATTATACACCAACAAATAATGTTTCTAAGCAAGTTTCACCATTCTTGGAAGAGTCCAATCATTCTTGAAAGAGAGAGAGTGTGAGAGAGAGAGTGATTACCTTGTCTTCAAGCTCAGCCTCCTCTTGTGATAGAAGAGCCTCTTCACATAATGTTGATGCCCATGGTGAATGATGTTATAGAGTAGCAGGCTTTAGAGTCGGAAATATGAGAGGAAACCCACAAAGAGAGAGAGAGAGAGAGAGAGAGAGAGAGAGAGAAGAAAGAAAGAAAGATATATTAATGTCTTCTAAGGCCAAAATTGGCCCATGAGACAAATGGTTTACAACAAAAAATGGGATATTTACCCATTCATCGAAAGTAAAAAATAAAAATAAAAATAGAGTTTTAAGCTAAATACTTCTAGTAAAATAAAATAACAAACATGTTCTACAATGAAAATGATGTTATACTAAGCCTAATTTCATTTCCATCCAAGTCTCTCGAAGAGAAGCAGGAGGTCAAAGGGTTTCGATGTGGATGTGGCCCGTGGCCCCAATGTAAAAGGTACCCCAACCATAGCTTCTAGTCGACATAGCTCACATTCCCTTATCTTCTTAATCCTTTCTACTCCATGTCGACTTGTTTTGAAGCCCAACATCCGAGGTCGTTTGGTTGTTCTTTGCGTTTCGGCTTCCTCAAGAGAGAGGCCAAGCAGCGTAAGTGTATCCACATTCATCGTCTCCCCTTGTTCTTGAAAAATTACACTCGTTACAAGTTGATGAATAGTAAAAGGGTTATGGTTAACACTTCGTAATTTATTCTCCCTATGTTGTTTTAGCTCTAAGATATACCTACCTAGTCTCTTTACATCCGGGGTATCTAATAGTTTGGAGAGCGTGGGAGAGGGTCCTAATATGTCTTGGTATTTCACTCATATCTCGGCATAAGTTGGGCACTTGCATGTGAAGTGATACTCATCCCCTATCTCTATGTGGCACAACCTACATAACCTTTCCTCCCTAGGGACTCTATTAGCCCGAGCATTCTCAATCTCAAGTTGGTGAGATGATATCCTAAGTTGTCCAATGGCAACCCTTAGTGCATTTGATAAGAATGTATCTAGATATCTTGGTCGTGTAATAAAACCTAACTGAGAGAAGTGCAAGAAGTGTTCCTTATAGTACAACATTTTAGATGGGAGTGGCTCTTGTGGGGTAATCCATTTATATCGAGTGTAAATTTGCCATATTTCTTGGCGTATCACTTTATTACGGTCTTCATGAGATATTAGAGTTTGGTCAGTCACATGGTTGTACTTAAGGGGGGGTAGGTTATTAATGTCTATGTCGTTTGCAAGTAACCAACTCACCACAGTGATATACCAAGAGCTAATGTCTCCAGACACATGTAGGGATCGAGATGCCTCAAAGGCTCGACGGGATATCCTATCTTGTGGTTGACTATGTATCCGATGAATAAAAACTACCACTTGAAATAGTGCGTCTACTAACATCGGGGGGAAACAGAACTCTACTCTAATAATGTCAAGTGGTACTGTCGATTTGCTTCGAAGTTGATGTGATAACATCGTCACCAAAGGTCTCTCTAATTGCGTCCACATGAAAGATGGTAGACCTGGAGCCCATACTACTGACGCATACATGAGGGAAGGTGTCATTAATGAGTCGAAGAGCCATCCCTTAGTCCGTGGCTCTTGAAAGTATGCCTAGTGGCATTGTCTCTCTAAGAGTGAGAGGGATGCATACCCTCTCGTTAGCCTATCTTTGGCTACCTGGGTCATCGAGAATTTACCTGAGCGAGCACTAAAAGTGACTCCCAAGTATACATATGATCCAACTACCTCAACTAGTTTATGAGAGAGGATTAGGTGACATTTACTCCTAACTCGGGACGATGTATGAAAGATAAGGACTTTAGTTTTCGCTAGATTCACTACCAGTCCTCGTTGTGTACAAATGTCATCTAGGGCATTAAGATGCTTTTGTAGGTCGTGTTCTAACTCTGAGAGCAAGACAATGTCGTCTGCGTAGAGTAAGTGACTAACTTGCGTATCCCCAATAGCTACTCCCTTGCCTCCCTTACAAGCAATAAATTTCATGATCTCATCAATGTAGATCCCAAAAAGAGTCGGTGATAAGGGGCAACCCTGTTTCACACCAATGGTGCCAGTGAAACAATCGAATAGGCCACCTGGGCATCTTACACACCCAGAGACTTGCTCATATAGGGCATAAATGGCCCAGATCATGTCATTTGGTATCTCCAAGCTCTTAAGTCTATTAAACAACTTCTCCCTAGGAATTGTGTCAAAGGTTTTGCGGAAGTCCACAAAGCAACAATATAGCTTCTTCTTACGAGCCTTCGTCTGGTCAATTAAGCACCTAAGTGTGAAGATATGGTCAATAGTGGAGAAGGCTCGTCTAAAGCCAGCCTACTCAGGTGCTCGAAGACTTAATGTTTCCATATAATCTCTAAGCTCCACTTCCATTACCGCACCATATAGTTTAGCGAGCGTATGGCCTATCATAACGGTCCTATATGTATTTGGGTCCATTGGGTCCCCTCCTTTCTGTATAGGGGCCACTGTGTTCATGGTCCATTGTGGTGGAAAACCCTCGGCGAGGGTGCGGTTGAAGATTAGAGTGAGAAAGGGGGCTAGGCACTCTTGAGCATATATGATGTGCTCGGCTCGCAATCCTATGTGGTCCATGGATTTGAGAGAGAGAGTGTGTGTGAGATAGATAGATAGATAGATAGATAGATAAATTATATTATCGTCTTCAGAGGTCAAATATGACCTATGAGACCAAAAATATTACACTTCACGTGATACGTGTGAAAGTGAGTAGTGACTCTCGATGTTCAAGAACTTTACCAATGAATGTTGCAATCGAGAGTGCACATTGTGGTTGTGAGAGGAATTCATGCAAAGATTTGGCTCGATCGAAGAGATGTGGAAAGCATGGCCAAATATGATCAAAGGCAGAGCATTGTATCAAAGTGTGATACTCAGACTCGTGAACTTGTTTAGGGCAAAGTGTGCATAGCCGACCACTCTCATCACTTGTACACCAACGCCCTGTTTCACATCACAATGCATGTGAGCTAAGTGGAAGATTTGCTTAGTGTTGAACCATTTTTGTTCAATGCCAATCTTCAGCACTCTTGTCATCTTGGTCTACAAGCAATACGAATTCTTGTCTTCTTGCTTTGTTATTATCTTCTTGTTTTCGAAATTGACCTTATCTTTCAAGCTTTGGTCATGACACTATCATGTCTATCAATTTTAAAGTTATACATAGCTCTGAGTTAGATTGTACATCAGGGCTTTGATTCTCACCTAGGGTTTGTATAGTAACTTGCCTAAAGAGAACTTATTGGACATCTTCTCCTTCTAGAAGAGTCAAAAATGTGCTACTTAGGCTATAAGGAGTAAGCTTAATTTTACCAAAGTCATATGTTGATGCCAAATCATTGTATAACCTTTTGTTGGCAAAACAAGCAACAATGTGCGCCATTTATCTTAAAAATTGGTTGGCACTTTAAACAATTTTGCTATGTGTGACTCTCTTTTTTCTTTTTTCTTTTTTCTTTCTTTTTTTTTCTTTTTTTTTCTTTTTTTTCTTTTTTTTTCCAAAAAAAACTCCTTCCATTAGTTATAAAATTTTACGAATGAGATGATTATGTACAAATCTCTGTAGGGACGCGATAGTTCCATCTTATGTGGAGGCCCACTAACTCAAGAAAGGGAGAGGACGACCATTGTTGGATGAAGACTATTCGTTGTCTTTCAACTCCATCAGAGATGCCCTTGAGGCCATCATATTGGCTCTTTAGAGTGGCTACAATTTCACTCCATATCTCTTGCAGTAACATTGTGGGATGCGCGGTTTGGTTGGAGAAGACCCGTCTACACCGTTGTTTCCATAGAATCCAAAGAGTTATTGGGCTGACCAATTCCAACACAACTTGAGATTTGTCATTAAGAGGAGTCGAGTGGACATTGCCGATGGTGGAGAAAAAAACCTCTTGTGCTTTTATCATCAAAGTCATCCCCTCCTCCTGATGCTTGTATCTGCCAACTGGGGTCTGCCATGATAGCCAACATATATTTCCCCACTTGATTGAGCCTTGCACCTGGCATAATTGCAACAAGAGGCCAACCCCCCGCCATATTCGATGGGACGCTAGGCAGTCCCACAGAGTGTGTCGTATTGATTCTACTGAATTTGGACACTCTACACAATTAGGAGAGTTAAGGTTCCCACGTTGCCATGCTCCCACCGGTAGTGACTTATGTATTAATAGCCATTGGAACGTGGTAATTCGCCTCGCGTATTGTTGTTTCCAAATTTTCTGCCAAAACTTGGTGATAATTGTGTGAGGAACTTGATATGTGTGCCAGACCTTTGCAACAGCCGGCTCTCAGGCAGTTTGAGCAGCTAGGATGTGGCGACCCAATCTAGTTGTTAATTGGAAGAAAGGGATGGGTTTGCTTCCTTGCTCCGCGTAAAGATCACGCCATGTCCATTGCAAAGGGTCCCAACTGACCTTACATAGCCATGTCTTTTCATGAGTACATATGTGCCAATCAGGTTGTACTTTGATCGGATCAGGATCTACAATCCATTTATGACCAGTATACGCGAGTACTCAAATTGTATTATTCGTGTTGGTGTCTCAGTGGTGCGCAATTCAGAGCCTTCGATCCTGTCTGGTGATCCCCTACCTCTCGAGATCAAAGATCCCTCATCCTCGTAGCCTATCCATTTCTCCATTGTCATCCTATGAGTAGCGGCTTCCCTAATCAGTAGAGCGTTATTGATTTCCAATCTCATAGTCCATCCGCCCCTGATGCCATGGAGTATGTTGGCTTGATCTTGTAGTGGTAGTGACATAAACCATCTCCAACATTCTATACTTTTTCTCGGACCTTCTGCAATGTATCCCCATGACAACCCCTTACTTGATCCAAGTAGTTGATTAGATTCATCCTTGATACATGGGTTCCATAGGATACGTTGACTGAGCCAGGCACGTTCGAAACTCGGTTGATCGCACTTGAGCCCTCGTCTAATGTCACACCATGCCTTCCACATGGATGCACTGAATATATCCTCCAATTGGCAGGAGAAACTAGGTTTGAGATCCATGTTTAGAATCCATCCCGTTTGGGGGGCCCAATTAACCCCTTTTCTTGGCCTAAACTAAGTGAAACATAACTGTAGTAGCATTTTCCAACAGTCATTTCCTGGTTGGATTCCTCGCACCACAAATTTGGCAAGGCTTTTGATTGTGAGAGGGGATCAACCAGACCCAATCCCCCTCTCGACTTAGGTTTTGTGAGTATAGGCCATGCCACCTTGGCATGAGTTACATGATCTTCCTTACCAGACCAAATGTAGTTGCGTACCAGTCATTGAATCTGATGTATACTGTCCTTGGAGATTGTCCAACATGATAGACTGTACCATGTTGTTGCGAGTAGTACCTGGTTTGCCACTATGATGCGACCCGCTAGCGATAGTTTTTTCGAACTCCAATGTATCAATTTTTGTCGAATGGAATGGATAATGAGTGCAATCATCGTCTCTAACGGTATGTTGAAACCAATTTGGAACCCCAAATATTTGATGCTCGCTCCTTGATTGATCCATTTGAAAGCGGGATGTGGGGGCCACGCAGGATGTGTTTCATGAGAAAGCCATATTGCACAGGATTTGTGCCAATTGATCATGGCATTGGAACTTTTGCAAAATACGGCTAACCCTCTTTCGAGCTTTTGTAGGTTTTCCAAGTCCCCTTGCAGGTAGACCGTTGTGTCATCTGCAAATTCTATATCCAGGATGCTTTTATGAGAATGAGGCACAAGAAGACCAAGTAGGTTGAGATGCCGCGAATTGAGAAAGCAAGAGAGTGCTTCGGCGTATAATAGAAATAAGGATGGAGCTAGTGGGCATCCCTATCATACAGATCGGGATATTCGAAAAAAGGGGGCCCTTTCACTTGTCGTGAAACGCAATTGCTATCGTTCCTATAAAGTCCTGCAATGCCTTTGATCCATGTCTCTTGAAAGCCGAGCTTCCCCATCACACTTTCAAGAAAGTTCCAGCAAACCTTGTCATATGCTTTCTCAAAATCTAGTAGCACCACCGCTACCTTGTTGTTGGTATGCTTGGCAATGGCTACTGCTTCCCAGAATGAGAAGAGGTTGTCTAGGATGCTCCGATTTCTAACGAAACTTGTCTAGGATGGATGAATGAATTGAGGGAGAAGAGGTGTTAACCGGCGTGCCACGATTTTTGCGAGCAACTTATAGATAGTATTGAGAAGAGTTATGGGCCGCCACTTGCTAAGGTCGTTGGCACTACCACCACTTTTAGGAATGAGATGTATCATCCCTTGTCTAAATTCCTCCAACGTGTTTCCAGACGTGATAATCTCCTCATATGCTTGGAGGAGGTCTTCTTTAATAGTGTCCCAAAGGCATGTGAAAAAGTGAGGGGTGAGGCCGTCGATATAAGAACAACTCACTTTAAATAGTTTTTCTATCGTTGGGAGCGCGCCAATAAGATTGGTGATTATTACGTTCTTATGAAGGATTGATATAATTAAGGAAGAAATTTTTTGACTATGAGGATACCCCTAATTTGGATAAAAGAACAACTCACTTTAAACAGTTTTTCTATCATTTGGTAGCGCACCAATAACATTGGTCATTATTACTTTCTTTTGAAGGATTGATATAATTAAGGAAAAAAAATTTGACTATGAGGATATCCCTAATTTAACTGTTTCATTTGCAAAAAAAATACCCCTAATTTATCCCCACTTTCTTAGATTTTTGTTTGAATACGAAGTTAAAATTTCCCTCTAATAAGTCAAGGCCTCCACTTTCGAAAATAACTCCTTAAAATCTCCATATTATTTGACCAAGGTAATGTTAATTTATTTTTATTTTTATTTTTCCAAAAAAACCTACTTCCATTAGTTAAGGTAAGTTAATATTATATACAACACTATGAGGATAATGGACATTATATCTATATTTTTGCATGCTGACTCTATACTTGTCCAAAATAATATAACTATCTAAATATTGGCGAATATCCAACCAAATAACCGTGACACTTTCATGTCTTTATTTGATGTACCTATGTATGTGATTTGCATCAACCATAAACACTTATAATATTGAGCAATTGGAGAGAATGTGGCTCTTTATCAACTAGCTAGGAACGAGGGGTACGTATGACATTTTAACAAACATTGAAATGAAGAGGAGAGAGATATTTGAAATATTTTCCCTACAATAAAATTTTTAATACACTTGCACGGCACACACGGTTGCCCACCTTTATTTATCAATGGACATGCTATAATAAGGATATTTCTTAGATTGTTCATACATGATTGCTTGTCGCAAAGGTTTTTCAATAAGATAGATTTAGACAAAATAGACTACATTTTTGAGAAATACCAAATAAGATAGCCATCAATGCCGAGGTGGAATTACCAGCCCCCACGTTGGTTGTTTCCTACTCACCTGCCACCCTCTCTTCGTTGTAGGCCCCAAGAGCCGACTCGTACTAGGCAACATTGAAGGCCATCGCCTTAGATATAGGTAGCTTCTTACATTAAGTTAGGCCGCAAGGCATTGTAAGTAGGTTGATCTTCTTTTACTTGATCGGAGGTAGACTCCCCGATGTGTGTATAAGTCTCCTTGTA
The DNA here is from genome assembly GCF_043228905.1 of Azolla caroliniana. Classification (NCBI taxonomy): domain Eukaryota; kingdom Viridiplantae; phylum Streptophyta; class Polypodiopsida; order Salviniales; family Salviniaceae; genus Azolla; species Azolla caroliniana. The sequence continues at coordinate 15,435,044 of NW_028230452.1, forward strand.
GACTCTCTATGTAATAATCCTTCCTAACTAATGGGAAAGTAGCTTCATTTTGGAAAAAAAAAAAAAAAAACAAAGAATCTAAGTTTCTTAATAAACACCATATAAGAAGATATTCAACGTTCACAAAACACAAAATTGTAAAGATAATCCTCTTAAAACGGTTAAACTATATTTTGATAAAAATTGTTGAAATAGATTATAGGATCATGAAACATTCATAAAAACACGACACTATATATTTGAACAAATCATCTCAATAACATTGATAGAGACTTACAAAAGTTTTTCAAGTTGCGTGAGCATTCATAAATCTAACTCTATAATTACCTTCTAGAAACCATAACATTGTCAGACTCATATGTCTTGAAGAGCAATTTACATCAATTTGAAAGTTACTATAACGTTATTATGGAGCGTTTTTTGCCTATGCACAAGAACATCCGGTTTCAAAGAAAGGGAGATGTGGAAACGCAAACATCAAAGAAATCTTTGTTGCACATGCACAAGAACGCTACGTCCCATTTCAAAGGGATTGGTAGTAAGTCATGACAAATAGAGCAAAAAAAAAAAGAGTTGGCAAAGTATGAGAACAAATTAATCCTTATTTTTTAAGTAGTTTTGCGTTATCTAAGTGAGTGACTTACCTTTTGGGAAACATAAAGAGCAAAAAAATTTGGGCTCCTATGAAAGGGACATATCGAAACACTAAAGAGAACAAAATGCTTTATGGCACATGCATGAGAACAATGCATCCCATTTCAAAGCGATCAGTAGTGACAAAGAGAGGACAAAAAAGATCAGGGAAACTATAAGAGCAAATTAATGCTTATATTTAAGCATTTTTGTTGTTTCTACGTGAGTGCCTTACCTTTAGGGAAAGGCTTCAATTTTAAAATTTGGAGAGTTGTGCATGTTCGTTGAGCAACAAATCATGTATGTTTGCCAAATGGCAACATTATCTAGAGTATAGAAAACTCAAAGTGCCTCGCCTTTTGAAAGGGCCTCTATTTTAAAATTGGTAGAGTGGTGCATGTTCACTTCATGGCAAATTCACGCATTTTCACCAAGTGGGCAACATCATCTAGAGATGAGAATTTGGTCTTCTGAAGCGCTGGATTTATTATTGGAAGCGTTCAGCATGTTTACGGTTTCCGCAATGTCGTGCACTCTAGGAAAGTGTGTGAGATGTGCATGTCCGTTGAGTGGCAACACCATGTATCATCAAAAAGTCGATGTAATGTGTATGTTCACCATACGCTAGAGTAAAGAAATAACTAAGGGTGCCTCACCTTTTTATAGAGGCCTCTATTTTAAAATTGGAAGAGTTGGGCATGTTCAATTAATGGCCATGCAATGTACTATCACTAAGTAGGAGCTCATCCAAAGATGGTCATTGAGTAGTCAGTTTTAATGTTGGAAGAGTTATGAATGTTTAGGGTGTGGCAATGTCATGCATGCAATGAAATTATGTTGAATGTATATGTTCACCGGATGAAAATGTTATTGATTATAGGAAAGTCAATGCTATGTCCATGTTTGCCATGTGGCATCCACTCAAGCAAAACTTTCTATAGATGTGACTTCTAGGTTTATGTTGTTTAGTCACATCTAGTCTATTTTGTTGCCACATGAATATATGATTGCTTGATAAAGATTTCAAGCTATTGCCAATCATTTAGTGACCCAATGGCCCTTAAAAAACTATTACATTTATGTAGACCCTTCCAATGCATGCATGTATGTATGTGCATCCAAAGAACTCGGTAAATTTGCAAACTTGAATATTTATGAAGACATTGCTCCCTCACACAAAAGATGAGTCCAGACAAAGAATCAACCTAATATGAGAACACATTAAAGCTTATATTGAAGCATTCTAGCAAGTGAGTGCATCTCCTATTGGGACAATCTTCGATTCATATTTTTGGAGGACTTATATCAACATCGTGCACACTGTATACTAGGAGACTAGATGTTGTATTAATCCTGGCTAAGTGGCACATTTAATGACCTAGTGGAAAGAACTATGACCATAATAAAAAGACAATAGTCCAATGTTTTTCAATAAATTGACTAGTATGGTCTAGTAGTCATTTAAGAAGTTTGCACAATATGCCATAACCATATGATAATGTCTCATAAAAGCACTTGATTACCCAATAAAGGATTAGTTATTGCAAACCATATCATTGCAATATGTAGTGAATCAATGAATATTACATGTAGGTATCTCCTTTATGTATGTACATATGGCCAAGTAAATAATCAAAGACCAATCAACATGTTGATCAACAAACCCTATAGACGTATGTAATATCATGTGCCTGTGTACAAACGAACCCGACAGAATTACTTGTTTGAATATTTACAAAGATGCCAATAGATGCATTGATGAAAACTATTTGTGAACATCTACACACATGCCTCAACCAGTTAGCCATTTGAATTGAAATGCTCTAATAATAAACAACACATAAATCCAAAAACAAGAGGGCCAACATTTCCTCTATAACCACTTTTGTGGCATTATCATCCAATCTTTCATAAACTTAACAAAAGGAAAAGAGATAAATGTAAGTTCCCTTCATATCCTCGGTTGTTAAAGGGAGGGCCATACTTAACAATGAAAGGAGAAAAGTAAAGGTCTTACAATAACATTGCACACCCTTTATTATGTGCCATAATGAGTCATTATTTTAATATTCACAACCACATTATGTGAGATGACTCAAATGAAGCGATATGTCTCCACTTTATCGTATTTTGTTAATTGGTGAAGTTTCATTTGATTTAACATACCAAGGATTGTCATAATGACACATTGTAAATGATTGATGAAGACATGAAAAGAAGGTTGAAGCTAATATTGTTTATGTTCTTCTAAATCCAAACTATTCTACTCTAAATTGAACTAGTGATTATACATGTGGGAAATCATGAGTGTGATAACCATACAATCTCGAATTATTGTTAGTGGCACATTGTAGAAACCAATAATTTTGAAGGACAATTACAATGGAGGATTGCTAACACTAATGTTGCCTAGGAAATGACAAGAAAGCTTAGGCTATTTTCTATCACATTAAACAAAAGAGGAAAGAGCCTTTAAGTGAAGAATTCACAAATTGATCCTCGCAAATTGATCCATGCCAACGCACTATATATAATTATTCATCCAACTTAACACCTAATATGGGAAAGAAATAATAGTTGAACCCCTTGATTTTGGATTGGATCAACTTGAATCGATCCCTAAACCCAAGAGAAAGGATTTGTCCCCAAGGTTGCTAATGGAGAAAATTTCCTAGAAAAGATTAATTGGCCTTTGTAATAAGAGATTGAACCCAATCATCTAGCTTCTATTGAGGAACGAATGTATATTAGCATGAACTCCTCAAGTAGTCTTTCTTTATTAGACCTTGAAATATTGTAGCAAAACAATTCTCATTAGTAAGAATTCAAAATGTTTTGAGCCTCTCGAGAAAGTTAAAAATAAATATATGTAACGAGGTATAAGAAATTATTCTAAATTTAATTATTGAATAAATGAGGTACGAAAGGATTTTTCCAAGGATCATCAAACTCATGAAAAGATGTTCCCAAGGCACACAAAAAATGTTAAGATTACCCAGGTGAAAACAATTGTACATAAATATATATAAGTGAAGCATATTGAGTGAAGTTGAAGCCACTGGCAATCATTTCACGAGGGACAAAATGCACTTTTTTAGCATTACAAGCAATCTCCATAACTAAAGCCATGTTTTTTCAAGGATACACTTAGGAAAACGCAGGGTGTCATGTATGTTCAACGCATTTTTCTCTCAAAAGTCAAAGTGGGTTCCTATTGGAACTTTGATTGAGTATATAGTATTAAAAATATTGTGCATTGAAATCATGGGATTTTGTTGGAACGGTATCCATGTTATGGCTAGAGACACCCGTATATTTGGCCTTTTTTTATGCTCATATCATTCTCTTATGAATTGTCGTTTTAATTTTCTAAGCTTAGTAAGCTTGAAATTCAAGTTCTCGCATGATTCATTGGTTCGTTTTCTAGAAATCTTGATGGCAAATGAAAATAATATAGACATTTCTTTTGAAAACATGTAAATGCGGTCAAGGACTAAAGAAGAAGTAGAATTGACAAATGATGAATCACATCTATCTCTATCTATTGTAGAAGAAGAGTCAAATGACTATGTGCGTTGGTTTCCTATTAAAAATCGAATATTTACTTGCAATTTCATGAATTTATTTATCTATCACATTACAAGAAAATAATTGAACTACATTTATGCCTCTGGATGAAACATATAACAATGCATATGTACTTTTAAACAATACAATAATACTTGAAACCTATAGTGTGAAAGCAACATTGTCACTATACCATTGCATATATAACATCTAGTGTAATCTTGTTCGATTCCATATTTTAGTTATATAAACATGATAGTGTAGTGTCAAAGCTTGTCGGTTCAAGTCTTGATCAATTTTTTTGCATTAACATTATGGAGGACTCTTCCTCATTTGAGGTTCATATAATGCACACTACGAAGCTATTCTTTACAACATTGACATTGGTACATATTTTCATAGTATGAAGAGAGAGAATGGTCACATTTCCTAAGAAGGCAACGATAACAAATAATCAGTGCATTTATTCATTATAAACATAATTTACAATATGTGAGCATCAAATATGCAACTGAGTGCTCATTTAGTTTGATTTTCAATGTCTCGAATTTACACAACTCAGAAAACATTGGTGCACATTTTCAAGACACGTCAAGAAAGAGGATGTAGCATCTCACTATATACAATGAAAAGTCTTTTGATGAAGGCAAAATGAAATTTGCTACTTACAAGTTATCACAAGCCTTAATGTTTAAATCTCTTTGTGGAAGAGACTAATATGATGTAATTACGAAGACAATTGTCAATTGTTGTTCCTTAAAAGAAACACATAAGTTGTATTATATTAAAGATATGTGGTTATCAAGAAACCGCCTCTTCATAACTTGTTCGAGAAAATGGCGAAACTTTGATTTTAAGTACCTCTGCATTATTTATAGATAGAAAGTCCTTCACACACACGTGTTTGAGATATCTACAAATATGATGTAGCAAATTACCCCACTTCCTAAATCTCCTTATATCACACACTAAACGAAAACAAATTTGTTTTAAGAATGACTCTAATTGAACTTATTAGCAATAATTGAAAGATCAAGACTTAATAAAAAAAGATGTGATTACTAACTAATGCGTTAGCTTTTATTTTCATCATGTGGGGGGAGGACAAAAACAAATGCGAATTATGGATGGAAGAAAAAGTGCAATATGATTTATGTATCTCTATATGTTATACCCCCCCATTTAGACGTGGGTGTTACACTTTGCATATGAAGATGAAACGACTAACAAATGTGGATGTATCATGATGCATCTACATACACAATGTGGGCATGGATAAACTTGTTTATTCATTCTAAATATATAGGAAAAAAGTATGTGCACATAAATGTATGGACATGGCGGCTATACCTTGCAAAATAAGGTGAATTGAGCATGAGCACGTATGTCGTGCATGATGCATAGTATGTATGTATGCATATTATGTGGACAAAGAAAGGCTTGAACACGAGACAAGTGAGATACATGAAGGGCAAAGTGAACGGGGAAGTATGGACTTGTATGCGCTCAGAGAAAACAAATACATGAGCACAAACATATGTATCGAATAGATATTGCCTTGCAAGGTGAGGCAAAGACAAGTCACTTACTTGCTTCATTCGCGATAAAACCACCCATGCTCAGACTACTAGTCAATGGATGTTCGGCCTTAACACATTCATCTTGCCATGCATGAACCTGCACACATGTCAAGTGGATCATATACATTTATATTATATTGATAATGTCAAGAGCCATTGGATGGTTTGTTTAGGGGATGACATAGACACGTAACAAAGTATATGTACATGATGTATGCATTGGCATGATGAGGCTAAATCGGGTTGACCGCAACTCGCTCACGCACGTTCAAGTACATATTATGAGGGGTCGATATTGATGCGCTCACTCAGCTGAAACAACAAGTTTGGGACGAAATGGGACGGGTAGACAATATTGATCGTTACGTTATGAGCCTTAGGGATCAGATGGGCCTTTCGAAGGATGACAAGAGACACAATAACAATAAGTGTATGAACACGCATGGATGCATGCATGTACATATATATGCATGTAAGTATGTGTGTATGTGTGTATGTATGTGTGAATGTATGTATGTATGGATGGATGGATGGATGAATGGATGTATGTATGTATGTATGTATGTATGTATGTATGTATGTATGTATGGATGGATGGATGGATGGATGTGTGTATGTATGTATGTATGTATGTATGTATGTGTGTGTGTGTGTGTGTGTGTATGTATGTATGTATGTATGCATGTATGTGTATGTGATGTCATACACACAAAGTCTATGTAGGAGAGAGAGAGAGAGAGAGAGAGAGAGAGAGAGAGAGAGAGAGGCCTATATATAAGTCTGCAAATCCCCTGTTTCTGATTCATGCTCATTCATCTCTATCTGTCTCTCAAATGGCTCCTCCCCACCTCATTCTCTTCACATTCTTCTCCTTCTTCCTCCTCTCCTCCTTCTTCTTCTTCATTCCTGAGCCAGCCATAGGTCGCCCACATCCCACAGAGATGGAGAAGTCACAGCATTGGACCAAAATGATGAACCATCTCCTCTCCATTTCTGCAGATCCTGAGTTCTTCAATGATGGCTTCCTCACCTTCGATTCATCCTCCTCCTCCTCCTCATCAGAAAATGCAGAGCTCATGAGAGGGGAATTGGAAGAGGAAGCAGAAGACTCATTCCTGAGATGGAATCATCACAGTCTTCCATCCTTCATGGGAGACCCAGAATCCTTCACTTGAAAAAGACAATAGATTTTTTCCTTCAATTTCTTCTATCCAATCACTCACTCTGTTTTTTTTCTTTCATTGATAGTAACACACATACATATGTATAATCATATACATCCATACATGTGTACAGTCATATACATCCATCCATATGTATAATCATATACATCCATACATGTGTATAATCATATACATGCATACATATGTATATATATACACATATCATATTCATATACACATACACATAACATATATGTACATACACATATACATACATTCACATTCACATTCACATGCATGCACATACACATATGTGTCAATCCTATCCGATCCCTCATGTTTCTCTTCTCGTATTGATCTACACTTGTCCCTGCCCACCCCCCCCGATATCCCGTCAATACCACCTTCTGTAAATCACGACGTTTTTGAGTGTTTTGACAGAGGCCCGACGCAATTCTCCGCTAGTCTAGTGGGAAATTATGGTGCAACTGAGTGTCAACAAGTATTGTTGGCGATCAAGGTCTTAGTCACGGGTTGCGTTATATAAGCCTTAGGATTGCCATCAAGATCCATAGCTCCCCGTCCATGAACTCGGTGAAGAATAAATTCGTGGATAATGGAGGAGTGCGAGGTTTTCGCCTTTGCAATCTAAAAGGTGTTTTGCTCAATGTCCATGCCATGTAAACAAGACTTCAAGCTAATAAGCATGTAATAAACATTGGTATTACATATACGCACTTCAGAGATAATTTGTATGGATTCGATAAAACTTTTCATTGAAAGTTAGAACTAGAATGGATCTCCTTGCTTCAGTTGTTTATGTAACCATGTGAACATAAAATCTCATTGGTTGTGATTACTTTCTAAAGCTCTTTATAAGCTATATAAGTCGACATTTGCACCAATATTGCTTTAAAATGTTAAGTTTCTTGTGACATTTCGAAGGGGAGAAATTACACTTCGTAAATTGCATAATCTAACCCATCAATTGTGTGCCAAACGAGGTAGTTCAATTTCATATTATCCTTTAAGGATAGTTATTTAATCATTCATTAAGAGGTTCCATCATTTATAAAATAGAGTCTCCATACACATCCATAGCACTGATTTCGGTGACTACATGGACCTTATGGAGATGTGGAATGATTGACATGATTTCTATTTGAATATGTAGGCTATACGTTGTTATGTTGTCTTATCTTAGTGACGAAGAATATGAAGGTTGCACATTTAGTGTAATTAGGGAATGTATCCCTATGATTTGACTAGCAGTTAATGAGTCCCAAATCACATGACTACAAAACAAAGGGTAACAAAAATAGACGATGCAATTTCCATCATTGTTTACAGTATATTTCGTTGTTTTGAAACGAAATTTGTAGTGACAAAGGGCCATAACTATAAACTCACATTATAAATGTTAAATTGGAATGTCTTTCTAAAATACGTTGCACATGTGAGGTTTACAGAAAATAAACTTTACCAACAAGCTAGTTTTTTCAGGGACCTAGCAAGTTTTGTCATGTATCATGTAGGTTGCCTTTTCCTATCCTTATGTTGTTGATTGTGCCCTATCGATGACATTGATGTTGTCTATGTCGCACTCTTCGTGCTCGTCTTTTGTTTTTCCAAGTAGTTCCTTCCGTGTTCTCTCACGCCACTTTTTCACATAGGTTTGTTTTCATGGATTTAAGTCTTACCAATTAAGCCATTGGATTTGATTCATATCAATTAAGCCATAATCTTAGGCAAATTCTTGTATGTAATTCATGAAGGGATGGGTCTTATAAGTGTTGACACACGTACTAGGAATGCAAATAGTTACAAGACATCATGTGCTAAGAACAATGTGAAAGTTGACATAAATAATGTAAGAGAGTTTACATGTGGATGAACCAATATAAAAAACTTCAGAAGTCCTCACAAATTCAATCAAAGATAAGTTATAGCTATGATGGCCATACTAAATTACAAAATCTACGAAGATGCATGTAAACATGATTATAGTGGGAATGCATAAGTTTCTCAAACTTAATTTGTGTGGTCAAATGTATCTGATGTTTCGAGACAATTCCTTATAAAATATGCCCATTTTGAAGTCTTCATATTTTATTTTGAGACAATTCATCGTAAACTACCTCCAGATATTTGTTTGGTTTGAGATCGTGCAAACATGAACCATTTGCTCCTAGAAAAAAGAATTTATGATCCAACTTTATGAAATCCAAGGAGCGTCGCCTTTTACATCAAAGACAAGTCATAAAGAACTCCGTGGCTTTTCAATCTCCATTTCTACGAGTCAAGGTTGAAAATGAAAGCATTGTCTTTCTACAACAAGATAAAAAAGAGGACAAAAACAAATCCATAAATGATTGGAATCATACATGCAAACTAGAAATTCTTCTTTTCAATTTGAAAAAGAAAAAGAAAAATTAGGGATTCCCGTTTTCCATGAAGAAAAATAGCAACGCCCAAAATAACTACACCCACTAGTGTGATTGTACTTTGGAGTGGCCCAAAACTAATAAGATAACAATCAATAGTTCATAATACATATAGATGAGATACCAATTTATTTAGTGCCAAAATGGAAAAGATTGGTAGGGTGAAGTATTTGCGTCTTATAGCACTTGGTTTTTGAAGTACTATTAGAGACAAAACACGCTACCTTAATGCTCAATGCCATTGATGGAGGATATATAACCAAATAGATGATTGTCCTAGGTTGGCGAAAGGTAATTATCTGATTAGGATAGCTTCTACCCACTCCAATGATGGTAGATACAATGATCTAAATAAAGATGTTGCTTGATTGGTTGGTGCTTTGTAATGTGCCAAGGTGTTCCATGCATAAGTTTAGAGCACAACCTACCATCATTCAATCCCTAGAGTAGATGAGAACATCTTGTAAATAGAATATTTCACACTCAAAACCTAATAACCCTCTTGACTAATTTATATATTGTTTCATCGTTACATGTCTGCCATTTGTGAAATATCTTTATTTTGGTTAGATCATGACAAAGTGTCTTTTTTTTGCAGCAAGAATAAAAATGATATGAAACCACTATAAACACTTCCATTCCTGCATACTTTTTACAATGAAGTTCATCAAACTCTCAATACTCAAAAACTCAACTCCAAGTCTCCAACCTCCATATACCACTCGGCTAAGCCACAAACATAAGCAAATGAATCCATTTTAATATAAAATAATTGCAAACTAGCAATATTTTAACTCGTTTGAATGTACGAGTCCATCCTTCACCTCACCCTTTATGACCTTTGTTCATGCATGATCCCAATTTCTTTAATTAGTGATCATTAGGGTTGCTTTGTTGACCCTGTGCTTTAGTAGCACTATATACTACTTTGTTTCAATAACCTCATGCCCAACTTCATTTTGTTTTTGAGTTTATTGACAAGTAAAAGACAATGCATCATATCATGCCTTACATGTAATGTATAATTCGTTTGTATTTTCCCTTGTTGTTTTCATTGGTTTTGAGTTTCTTTACGTGCACGCTTTCTCTTGTGCTAATGGTCCTTGCCCTTATCCACACATACCAACACTCACATGTAATCACATGTGGTCACATACTTGTTGTACCAATCCATGTTATAAATCGTGAGAAACCTCAAAGTGCAATGAAAACCCATAATAACATGTCAAACTAGATGTATTAAAAGAATTAAGGCATAAATGTGTGCCACTATATCATGCGAAGCATAACAAACTTAAAAGAATCAAGGGAGGGGTGAAATGAATAACCAATATGCACAGGAAGAATATTGCCCAAAATTGACCAATTGAAAATTCAAATGCATGAATTATTTTCATGCTTTGAACAAAAGTTCTAATTCTATAAGAAGAACACAAAATGATAAAAATTGACGGAGATTGTTGACAGGTTTTTTGACTGATATATTAATGGGAAATAGTATATTCAAGGCTTCATGTTTGTTCGCATGCTTGACATCTTGTTACGCAAATAGGCAACCACAATGACATGTTACTTTGTGACTACTATAATCAGTTAATTAAGAAATATTTTTTGGAACACGACATCCTTGTTTGCAAGTTTGCAACATCACATAATTAAGAAAAGTTTCTACAAAATATAGAAATTCCAGCCAAAGCGGTTGAGAATTAACAAACATAAGGCAAAGATGAATAGAATACCAAATTAAGTTTTCATCTCTCAACTTCTAATAATAAGCAACATAACAAGTTACTTTTGGATAGTTTTCATAACAAGCAACATATGGATAATTGTGAATGTATTATGTCAATGTGGAGAATTTAGGTATAGTTCTTAATTTAAATAAACATATTATTCTAATATATTACTAAAAAGGGCAACGATTTACGAAGTTTGGTAAGAAAATGGTTGATTTTGATAAGAGCAAGATGCATCTTTACACTAACATCAACAACTTGACAATACAGAAAGACGTCTTTAAACAACACTTAAAGTCTGATTTTCGTCACACAAAGGTGGACAATTTAAGATCCCAACAATGTTCAATACTATGTAGGCGAGTATCCATTATTTAGCCAATCGTAGACAATTCCCATCTGTGAAAGGCCCCAACTTTCCTCACGTCTATAACAAACTACACAATATAATTTCATGTAGCATAATAGATCACATATGGTTTATGTGTTGCACAACGAAGCTAAAAATAATTAGTGTAAATAACCGAGCTAAATCAAGGATGATCAACCTTTATTACAAGAGGTGGTTTGGTTTACATATGACTAGTATTGGGCAAAGTCCTTGGCACAATGTAATTGTGCCATTTGGTTTTGGACTTTGTCTAGTCAATGTATGAAAGGTCAAAATCCATCTTGTCCAAAATTTTAAAAACTTCGGAATTTGGCCAATAGGTATATCTTCACAATTGGCTTTTATGTAAGTAATTTAAAAATATTTCCCATTTCTTCCTCTTTTCCCTTTATTGCATAGTTATGAATCATCGCTCTACAAACTCAAAACTTTTTTCCTCTTCTTCCCTCCTCCCTCTTCTCCCCTAAGTTAGGCCTCTTCTCCCTCTTCTCCTTCTATTATAGATCTACCACATCTCTATTTTTCATGATGTTGTTGCTGATGATGACAACAGGAACAAGAATGTTATTGGAAACTAAAGCAACCTTCTTGCACAAATATGGCACAATTATTGAAAGAAAACGAATTCTAGGTAGGCTATTAGATCTTTTGTGCCTCCTCTCTAGACGATGAGGCATCCACAATAAATGAACTTAGGAATTTCCCTATGTGTAGCAATTCACCTTTGTATTCACTCTCCTTGAATGTACAAAGTGTTTGCACAACTTGTCCCTTCTTAAGTAGTCGATACAAGAGCTTGATAATGTGAACACAATGCGGGATCCAACTGTGATAAGAGCACACAAGCCCCTAGAACACGCCTCAACTTAGGTTGTGACTCACACTCCTCTTTCATCTCATAGACAACATTCACTTTTTCTAGGGAGGGCTTCTGATTATAGGGACCACAAAATTCCCAACCATCATGTCTTTGGTTGCTTGAAAGTCGATTTTCACCAGAAAATGTGAGATATGCATTCTCTAACCTTCGTAACACCTTATCACAATTAAAAAAAGTTACCAATCACAAAACATCTACATCTATCTTTCCCCTATTGTATTCTCAAAGGCCACTATTGAGTCTTGAGGGATCACCTTCCTCATGGCGGACTAGATGAGGGATTGTGGGACGTCACTCTAATGGCAAAGACCATGTCATACATCAACACATAAAAGCACTTAGATCTTCATTCCATTAAACTATAGAAGCCTCAAAGGATCCTAAAGTTAATTTAAATTAACACACACCTAATCACTATACTAATTAAGAAATATTTTAGTTTTAACTTTTAATTAACTAACAAGTTGGATACCCTAAAGGGTCCATTTCATATTACACGTCCATTGGCCTGTAGCCATTGCTACTCAATAAAGGCTAGTTCCCCAAAAATTGCAATATGCCCATAGAATTGGCTTAGGAACAATTTTAGATAGTAAATATTCAAATTTATAGTTTTGTTAAAACTAAAGAATATGACATTATTTTCCTTAACACCCCCCAACCTTCACGCAAGTATACCTCCCTTATAGATTACTATACACACACACACACGTGTTAACACACCAATAACTAAATAAAACCATTAAAATAAGTAAATGCATGTGCATAAATAGATGTTCATCCACTTCTAAATAATAAATCATTACTCATCATAGTAATCATCGTCATAATAGATAACTAACTACATACTTCACCTAAAAATATCACATATATAAAGTGAAATGTTTATCTCATAAAAAGAAAAGATAAAAAAGCTAACATGGACAAGGCCTTGACTACAAATATTCCCTACATTATTTGGTCCACACACATTGACAATAACATGCGCAACATGTCAATGATGACGATGATGCTAATCTCCTACAATCACAAATGTGTCGTCTCATACTCCCACTAACATCCCCCTTCTCCCCCTTCTCCCCCTACAAACACTAACCCACTAACCCACTATCCCACACATTCCTTTTCCTCCCCTCCACATCCCTCCCTCACAATGCCCTTCACCAAACTTCAGACCTCTCACACAATATTGTATCCTCACTGGACTGCTTTTGTATAATGCCTCTTGATGAAAAGCCCCCTCACTCAACTTTGGCTCCACCCATTGCCCATTACCACCACTCACCACCAACACTTCCTTGTCCTCAACCTTGATTCAACTCCACACGTGTATGATGAGAAGGAGACCACGTGCGAATTAAAATCCATAACAACTTCATCATTATTTCACCACCTCGCTTGAACCACTAGTAGTATGAGCAATTTCTCTTCTATGAACTAGGTAAAGCCCATGTCTAATTGTGTCATTCCCAGCTTGTGACACACACACCAGCCATATCCATCCCACCAACGTCCTTCCCTCTTATCACAATTTGGTTTGGCCCAACAGTCTCAATGCTTGATAGAATGACGCCATACTTTTGTTTAATTTGGAAACCTTACCAATACCTCACATTCATCAATAGTATGGGTGCCATCAACTCTTTGCTCACATGGTTCACTGGTGACCTCTTGATTCCTTTTTCCCATGATCACGTTTCAGAAATATTGTTGCCCCCTCTCACCTTCCTCTACTTTATCACTATTATGGAATTGGGGCATAATGTAATGGAAACACATAATTATGTTAGACGTTAAATGTGTTCTCTTTGTGTATCACCAAATCTCATGTTTAGCATCATAGGTTTTGTTGGGTCCTCATCAACCTCATCTCCCAAAAGCTTTCCTTACCCAAATTAAAGCTTCCCAAACCCGTTGGAGGTACAATTGTTGTCGTGAAGTTACGCGCGTGTATGTAAAATATGAGGTGGACCATCGGGGAATTGAACAAAAGTAGATGGGTTGGGTGGTCGATTTGATGACTTCTTAGCCCTCAAAATTGTCAGTCATAGTGGCTCTCCTTCGGATGTAATGGATAGGCTTTGTCAATGTGTTTGTGGGAGTGTGATCCTATGTGCAAATGCAACTATACGAGTACATGTACATATGTGTGAATTTAAGTATGTCTTAGCATAAATATATGCATGTACATGTTTCTACATATGTTTATATGTATGTCAATGTGTAAGGGGCATGTATTTGTAAATGTAGTGCATGAATATGTTTGAATGTGTGTATGTGTATGTATATATGGACGTCTATGTATTTATGTATACTTATATAGATGTATATCAATAGGCGGAAGTGTATATATGCATATCATATGCATGTGTTGTCATGATGTGGTGGGTCCAAAGGTAGAGATAGGGAAAATAGGAAAGGGGACAACCACATAAATGTGAATATGTAAATATAAAAACAATTATTTTTGCGTTGAAGATCGAATACCAGTTGTGGAAGGAAGCATAAAGTGGCCAAGGACACTACGTCAACAAAGGGTGATGTTGTCAGCGATTGTAGGTGAGGACAACACCATTAAGCTTGGATTCTCACTCAAAGCTTGACTAGTCTCATTTGAAACTTCTTGTAAAACCCTAATTGGTCATTTGTAAATTAAGGACCTATTTGATGAACCCAAACATATAAAGGATTTTTCTCGTGCAATCATGTGATTTTTGGGTTTTAATCAAGTGTTTATTGTGTTGATTGGGTATAGTTAACCTTAAAACACGTTCGCGTTCACAAGTGGAAGGATCGCGCATAAATGGAAGGATAAGGGAAATTTTGGTTGATTTTAGGGCTTTTTCAATGATTTTACAAAACACATTGATACCAGTATCATACATGTTCAAACATACTATGAAAAAGGTTAAAAATCCACTATTTTTGTGATTTAGAAGTAACTAAAAAAAGACGAATTTCAAAAAGATACATTCTCAATTTATATCACAAACTTTACAACCAATGTTATTTTATAAGAAACGATTTTTTAGAAATCATAAGAATTCAAAACACATGCTTTTATATTACTCGATTTGTTACAAGTGGAATGTAGTTACACTTAATAGCCAAATATACATTCATGATCACTCCTTTACGGAGAATCACTACTATAACTAATATACAATGACGATTCCTCCTCATCATCCTCGGATGTACCAATCAGTGCATTATCTTCGTCATAAACCAAATGGTTTGACTCTAGATTATATGTAGCAGATCTCGTTTGCCTTTGACTCGAGCCACCTTGTAGACCTGGTAATTTTTCTTTTATTATATCTATTGTTGACTTCCTTAATTGTCCGACTTTTGTAAGTGTGAAGTCGTACACGATGATATCCACATCAGAGATATCAAGGGTCGAGGTGTTACAAATGTTTCACTTCCTCTTCCTACCTCCCCTTCTTGTTGGGCATTCAATCATCTCCAATGTATACTTACCTGTAAAAGCATTTGCACTTCTAGTGTTGTACCAATGAACATTTATAGACTTGATCGTGTTTTCTATTTCATGCATTAGCACTTCTAGAATTTTACCAACCCAAAATTGGTGGCCATGTGAGTTCTCATCAGCCGGCGTTGCAATCAACATCCCCGCGGTGAGCTCTTGCAAATTGCCTTGCCATCTAGCTTTGGCTGCTTTGGTCATCCTTGGTCCCACATAAATGTCTCTTTGTTGTGGATGGACTAAGCTGTCATTAATTGCATTTGCTAGTTGCTCCGGAGTTCTATTTACGCGATCATGTTGCAGCGACCATGTGAATGGCATTTATCACCAGATACACAATTGGCATTTGCTTAGCTCCATGGACAATTGTACTCGGCATACAAAGTAATAACTGGCAACCACCTTTAGGTTCCCATGTTGTAGAAGATGAATATTGTTTACCATACAAAAGCGTAGAACCACTTATTTCATTTTTCTTTATCATAAAAATGTGATTGAAGCTTATATTGTTTAATTAGGCAATCACTTTAACATTCCCAAGACCCCCATCTGATATATATCTCTTAAAGTCATATACCTCCTTCAAGTGTAACACTTTTGGGCGTGGTGTATATGCATCACAAATGACATCAAATAGTTTAGGTAATGTGAAAGCATCATGCCAAGACAACTGTCTGGAGAATGTGCTAAACATCTGATCTATATGGTCATGTGTGTGGCCAACCAAAAGAAAATTGACTTTCACTTTCCTAAACAATTCTTGGTTGACCAACATACTTAGATAGCCAAATACAGTTGAATTTTTGTTCTCTCTAGCAGTATTGTCCAATTGAATGTATAGAATAGGGGGGAAAGGTTGGCCCCAAGACATCAAAACTCGGTGAATGACTGTAACTGTTAGGTTAGGGTCATTGTGAACATTGGGGTATGTAATGAAGACGTGAGGTTCAACAGACCTATTATAAGCCAAGCATCCCACCAAGTGCATTTGAACAAGGCACTCATCATTGACATCTTTGGGGAGCCTCTACATATGCAGCAAGCACGTCTTCTTCTGGTCCATGCCATCTATCATTAAGCACATGTATTGTTCGGGCCTCTTCAAACACTTCTCTCTATGATGCATCACCTTCTTTCGTTCTACGGATTGTGCCTCACAATGCTCTTGTAGTAACTTCTTACTCATATCCTTTTCCATTGATGTCTTTGCACCTTTAGCCAAACTTTTAAGATTTGCACAAATGGAGCAATACCCCATACGTACTTTACGAGGAATGATAACATTTGAAAACCGAGCTCTCCATAATCTTGTGAATTGGCTATAGGTGATAGACTTATTACGTGAGCCCATCATATCAGATCGATAGACATCATAAACTTCCCGACGTGTATAATTATAAAAAAGGTGCATCCTACATGTAGTGGGCATTACTTCACAATTTAACTGAAAGTAAGTTTTCATCCAACCAATAGCATGTCTTCCAATTGCACCTTTCATACTTGGAACCTCTTTACACTTGAGCATCTGATCCTCGCTAAGTAGACGTTGTTGTACTCTATGTAGCCGCATGTTACTAACACATAACACAATTTTGAATGCAACTCTACATATCTATTGCGCATGGAAGATATAATACTCGAATGATACTTTGATCCTTGCACATTTGTCAGATACTAGTTGCATATGTGACCCGAGGTAAGTGTCTTGCTCATCACCAGTCATCGAAAAATAGTATCGCCGTAATTCTCGCAACTTTGATTTTCCAATCATAGACATACAACCACGGGCACAACATATTTTTTTGACATCAAATCCAATCTGTTTATCTGATGTCACCAAGCTAAATCTAGCCAGAAGAATTCTTCGTGGGATTATTCTAATATGCATAGGGCTCCCAGATTTCTCTTCCTGCATAGAGGTTGGTGTAACCTTGTTACAATCTAATTCTTTGTTGTGACCATCGCCAATGTTATTCAATGTTTCCTTGGCACTACCTTCATTCTCGGTATCTTTATTAATATCGTATTCTTCAATAGAGAACTCTTCACATGTGTCATTATTTACATTCCCTGTAGATGAGCTCAGACAATATTCTTCGATAGAATATGGTGAGTCTGTCAACAGACAATATTCTTCAATAGAATATGGTGACTCTGTCGACAAACAATACTCTTCAGTAGAAAACGATGAGTCTGATGACAAACGATATTCTTCAATCGAGAACGGTGAATCTTCACTCATGGCTTAAGGTCTAGATAGGGCTCTGTAAGTTATGTGCTTAGGGTAAGGAAAAAAACTAATAAGCTCCTCTCTAAACATACACTCCTCTCTAAACATAAACTCCTCTCTAAACAAAAGCCAAATCAATAGAATGTCTATATTATGTAATATTATATTAATACAATACATAAATAATTTATTTTTAATATAGTAATTGTATTTAAAATATCAATTATTATTTAAACTACATCTATATGAAGTTAAATCAAGTATAATATAAATCTAATCATTACCAAGCCATAAATATGTTGGATTAATGTTAAAATCATTGGCTAATTAATGGCACCCATATTTGATATAGAACCTCTCACTCATTGGTTCTTTAATGCTCACCATTTTAAATATTAGACTTATCAATCATTGGTTAATTCATGCCCACATCTTTAATACACAGCATTTGAGAGTCATAAAAATTGTTTCTTTTAGTAATCAATCATTGGTACATTCATGAACCTCTATCATTGTCTCCTTCATGACCTTTGAAGTCATTGCAGGTTGTTATCACTATAAAAGATTGACCAATATGTTAGTTTGACTTTGTAATCATTAATGCAATCATAAGTTACTCTAGTTAATGTGACTGTGGTTACCAACTAACTATCCTCAAACTTACCAACCTTGGTTAAGGTGACTATGGTTACTTTAACCAATGTGGTCAATCCCTATAAATAGGAAGACCTCGTCATATTTCACTCACAAGAGCACACAAGAGTGTACAGAGCGTACAGAGCACACAGAGCACATAGAGTACTGTTCTTCATCTTCTTATTTATATTTTAATATACAACCTTAATCTACGTGACCACCTAACTTATGTTTTTGCATGTACTTTCTTAAATAGGTCATTTGAGAACCTGTCGGACCGACCCGTGAAGAAAATAAAGCTTCACATACAGAGTTCTCCAATCGAAGTCCAGACCAAGGTAGCTCTTGAGACCATGAAGAGAGGAAAAAAACTTCTCTTCAATGAGGAGACAAAATCTCAGCCACACATTGACGTTAGCCAAAAGAAACTTGTCGCCGCTACTGGAGGTGAAGACCTTCCTGACCATGATCTAACGGACAATGAATGATTTATGCAATATGTCGACTCAAAGAAAAAAGTCGTATTGTATACAACAAAGAAGAAGGGGGAGGGGCAACTTGGAAAGGAAACCCCATTTATGTATGGCCGTTTTCTACGATTTGATTACGAAGATGCAGATTCGGCCAACATACTGGTAATGATAGAGTGCTCCAAGGGGGTACGTAAAGTGTTCCTTTCAGAAGATCTTTTAGTAAAGGAATCTTGTGGGCCAGAAGCGTTCAAAAAAGATCTTGAAAGCTCACAAAACCTTATTGTTACCTTGAGGCCTTATATACAAGGCCATGTAACTCTAAGAGATGAAGTGCCCTCCCCATTGAAGGCCACAAAAAGGGTATCCAAAGTCCAGTCAAGACCACCAAAGAAGAAGACAACCAAAATGTCGGACACCGATTCAACAAGTGAAAACGAAGAGG